>NW_027169479.1:527276-537276 GCF_036898095.1 Palaemon carinicauda
TTTAGTATTTCTGCATAAAAGGTATTGCAAACGAACAAGATTTAAAGAGATAATAGTATTGTTATACCAATTTCGATTCATAATTATTGTCAGTTTATAATAAACATCCTGGTATTTGGATGTTTTATATCCGACTGATAATTCTATCTTATGATAGCTGGACTTACTTTCAATATAGAAACAATAATATTAGCATTAAATAATACATCCCGATGTGAATTTATCGGTCGCACTACCAAACACTATTGTTCTTATTCCGTAAGTTCACGAGCCTATTTGCGTGCCTAAATATACATTCAAGCTACAAGCTATGCATAAATACATGCACTACAAACTTCTATTCATTATGTCTGTAAATATCGGTTCAGTAATTAATAATAAATCCCCCCCCCCCTTTCAATAGGGTCAAGAATGATCCCACGGGGGGCTGGGGTGTTTGATGGGGGTTTAAAAGCGGTTCATGAATGGCAGAGGCAAGTGACAGTGACAATGCCCTAGAGGCTGATATATATACATATGATCAGCACTCAAGCCCCCTCTCCACTCAAGCTAAGACCAGGGAGGGCCAGGCAATGATTGATGATAACTCAGCAGGTACTCAAGACCTATAGGCTCCCCAACTCCCCATCCTTAGCTCACAAAGATGGCGAGGTTAAAGACACTACAAGAAACTATCGAACTTGAGCGGGATTCGAACCTCAGTCCGGCAGATCACCAGGCAGGGACGTTTCCAATAGGCCACCATACCCCCAAGAGTGTTTAGTGATGGGAATGGTGTTTCTGGGGGTATAGCGTCCTTAAAAAAAAGAAGAAAAAAAATGGAAAAATTACGATGATGTATGGGATTTATGAATTGGGGCCTGCCGGGCTATTCAGCACCCCAGTGCAACTTGGGAAAACTAAGCAGTTGCACTATGATGTCAAAGTTAGAAAAGGTTGGACAGGAAGATGGAAGAAAGGAAGTGGATACAGAGGTAAAGTAGAAGTATACAAAAGCAAGGAAAGCTAGGGGCCCGAAGGGACGTTGCTGTTACCCTTTAGTGCCTACATTGCACCGCATGTGGTGCACTGAGTGCAGTATACCGCAGTGTGAAGCTAGCAGTAAAAACCATTTGAAAATACTTTTAAGCCTGTTCGATCCAATCGTGGGGTAGAAATTTATCAATATAGTTATTATTGTCATCATCATCATTACACTTTCCACAATTCTGTCCCTCTCCTCAGAAA
Organism: Palaemon carinicauda; assembly: GCF_036898095.1. Lineage (NCBI taxonomy): Eukaryota > Metazoa > Arthropoda > Malacostraca > Decapoda > Palaemonidae > Palaemon > Palaemon carinicauda. Next base: position 528,504 of record NW_027169479.1, read on the forward strand.
AAATTCACTAACATTATATATTTTGGTCTCTCTCTCTCTCTCTCTCTCTCTCTCTCTCTCTCTCTCTCTCTCTCTCTCTCTCTCTCTCGTTCCTCAACACTTTAACTATAGTGTATAAATAAATGCAGGGATATCAGTGAGGTAAGTCGTGAAAGAAGAAGAAGAAGAAGAAGAAGAAGAAGAAGAAGAAGAAGAAGTAGAAGAAGAAGAAGAGGGACTATGGAAGAAAGAAGCGTGGCCATTCTAAACAGGAGAAAACGTTCCGGTAGGAAAAGATAGGTAAAGGATGAACATTCCCTCTGTAACAAAAGGATTCTTTCTTCTCTTTGGATGGATGGCCACGTGCCCCTGGGTGTAGCATGTCATCTAAGGCAACGATTAGGCTTTTTCTACCCCATTATGGGCGATGAAGCTCATGCTATCGGGTAGAATAGGGTAACGACGGTGCCTCAATTTGAATTTATACAACTTGTTATTAAACACTGCAATGTCAGTAGAAGTGCTTGACGATTTCATGTATTATTATTATTATTATCATTATTATTATTATTACTTGCTAAGCTACAATCCTAGTTGGAAAAGGAGGATGCCATAAACCCAGGGGACCCAACAGGTAAAATAGCCCAGTGAGGAAAGGAAACAATAAAAAATAGAATATTTTAAGAATAGTAAGAACATTAAAATAGATATTACCTATATAAACTATAAAAAACTTTAACAAAGCAAAAGGAAGAGAAATAAGATTCAATAGTGTGCTCGAGTGTAATGCCTGTATAAATACTCAACGATTTCATGTTATTAACATTGTAATGTCTTTATAAGTAATCAACGATTTCACGTATTGTTGTTATTAACATTGTAATGTCTTTAAGTACTCAACGATTTCAGGTATTGTAGATATTAACATTGTAATGTCTGTGTAAGTACTCAACGAGTTCCTGTATTGTTGTTATTTACATTGTAATGCCTGTATAAGTACTCAACGATTTCATGTATTGTTGTTATTTATATTGTAATCCCTGTATAAGCACTCAACAATTTCATGTATTGTTGTTATTAACATTGTAATGCCTGTAAAAGTACTCAACGATCTCACGTATTGTTGTTATTAACATTGTAATGCCTGTATAAGTACTCAACGATTTCATGTATTGTTGTTATTTATATTGTAATCCCTGTATAAGCACTCAACAATTTCATGTATTGTTGTTATTAACATTGTAATGCCTGTAAAAGTACTCAACGATCTCATGTATTGTTGTTATTAACATTGTAATGCCTGTACAAGTACTCAACGATTTCATTTATTGTTGTTATTTACATTGTAATGCCTGTATAAGCACTCAACGATTTCATGTATTGTTGGTATTTACATTGTAATGCCTGTATAAGTACTCAACGATCTCATGTATTGTTGTTATTAACATTGTAATGCCTGTAAAAGTGCTCAACGATTTCATGTATTGTTGTTATTTACATTATAATGCCTTTTTAAGCACTCAACGCTTTCATGTATTGTTGTTATTAACATTGCATAATGTCTGTAGGTACTCAACGCTTTCATGTCTTTCCTGAAAGACAGATTTAACTCTTCGGCATGCAATTTACAAAGAACAAACATTTCAATATTTATATACGAAATACTTTTATAGTTCTAATTTATGCAAATAACTTTCATAGGAAATCTTATGAAAAGTTCAATTCCAAGTGTTATGATGGAGGATTAAGATCAGGAAGCACAACATTGAAAATAATAATAATAATAATAATAATAATAATAATAATAATAATAATAATAATAATAATAATAATAATAATGATTATGATAACAATAACAACAACAACAACTTTATTGGACCTCAATTAAAAATAGCTGATTATTCTCCATATGACTACTACTACTACTACTACTAATAATAATAATAATAATTATTATTATAATAACAATAAATAACTATAAGTAATAACTATAAAATCTTACTTAAACCCGTGATAATTCTCCATAGTCTTTAATAATAATAATAATAATAATAATAATAATAATAATAATAAAAATTGTAATAAATAATAACTATTTACCCTTACTTAAAACCGTGATTATTCTCCATAGTCTTTAATAATAATAATAATAATAATAATAATAATAATAATAATAATAATAATAATCATAATCATAACTTTATTTAACCTCACCATAGACTTTAATGGCAAAAAATAATAATAACGTGAAAATCTTCAGACACGACACACGTCAATCAGCCCACTACCAATTACTACACCGAAAACAAGATGCAAAATCTGTTAGGTTATCGAAACCGCCAACACGTGTTCGCCCATCCACAGCAGCCCGGCCGCACGTGGCTAATGTGACCGTAGATAAGGTACGCACACACAAAGTGACATAATTGGCGAATGGGATTGTATCAGATCTCAGCTGTTGATACCAGGTGCGCTTAACGATTCGACTTCTGTTTTCAATTTTTCTATTTTTTTTTTTCCAATCTCTTGATATTTGTGCGAGCGAGTGGAGAATACGTTAAGTAGCTTGTGGAATAATTAAGGATTATTTTCTTTCATTAAAGCCTTTTTTATCATTGAGATATTTTTAATTTGCCTTTTCACTATGCTGTAATACTAATTGACTCAATATGTTGATGAACTAACGGATTATTCATAAATTTTCGGACAGGTCATTTAGTGTGAAAACGTACTAGATTTACAAATTATTATAGGGTCGAACACACACACACACACACACACACATATATATATATATATATATATATATATATATATATATATACATATACATATACATATATATATATATATATATATATATATATATATATATATATATATATATATATATATTATATAAATATATATGCATATGTATATATATATATATATGTAAATATATATGCATATGTATATATATATATATATATATATATATATATATATATATATATGTAAATATATATGCATATGTATATATATATGTGTGTGTGTGTAAATATATATATATATAATATATATATATATATACATACATATATATGTGTGTGTGCGCGCGCGCGCATGATATGCATACATATATCGCTAGCATTATATACTTTCCACTAATAATTAATTATATTCTCTCAATTAATAATTTCACTATTGCTAAGTTTATTTCTTCTATTATATCTTGTTCAGACTGATAAATATCTATACTTGTACATTTCCATAAGGGGAAATAATGCATATAATTATCATCATTATCAATACTACTATTATTTTACAAGATCAATATCATTATCATTACCATTATAAGCCTATTCCCTTTTGAAGATAAGATTTTAAAGGGTGTAATCTTATGCATTCAGTATTGTTAGTAGGCCTATATATCGCTTAATAGAACATTCAACGAGAATGCAAAAGTGTGTCAAACTTATAAGCACACAAAATAAAATTTTCAAATACAAATCGGAACGTCCCAGGAAATAAAAGACTACTCCTTCTTCTAGTGTAATAAAATATTTCACCAAATTTAAGTGAATTTAATATCAAATGACATTTGCCGGTTTAACAGTGTGGATTAGTAACAAATCTGTAACGAATAGCCATGTGTAAAATAACTTAGTATTCTAAGGTTTGAAGGCCGCCCATGAATAGCAGAGACAAAGTGACAAAGCCCTAGCTATCAAGACAGTGCCCTAGACACTGACCATATATGCATATAATCAGAGCCCAAGGGGCCCCCCAAGTTAGGAACAGGGAGGGTCAGGCAATGGTTGGTGATGACTCAGCAAGTAGACCTAAAGGCTCCCCCAAACACCCCACCCTTAGCTCATAAGGATGGTGAAATTGCAGACGCTACAAAACACGATCGAGTATGAGCGTGAGTCGAACCTCAGTCCGACGATCGCCAGGCAGGGACGTTTCCAATAGGACACCATAAGCCTTAGATGGTTGGATTCCCATTCCAAGTACAGAACCTAAATTTGACAAGATTATGCAACAAAACTTATCATTTCATAGCTATTGATGGATGACTGAATTTGTAATAACCACTTTTCATAAATAGGCTACTTCACTTATAGTGTGAGCCATTCCCAAGATAAAGTGAACTTAGTAGCTAAACAGTATCTGTGACTTATATCAATGGTATCACAGGATAATGTTTAGAGAATGCAGAGGCAGTCATCTCAATTCATCAAAAATTCAATTCACCTCTCTTAGGACAAAATGGGAATTAGGTCACCAACAGTTAGTAGACCTAGCAACGCTATCCCCACAAAAATTACTGAAAGCGCAAAAGTTAGGACGCTACAGAGTAGACAGTCTTTGTGTGTGCGTGTGTGTGTATTTTATATATACATACAGATATGCACTCCATATAGGCTATATAGGCCTATCTATAAACATATATTATATATATACATATATATATATATATATATATATATATATATATATATATTTATATATATATATATATATATATATATATATATATATATATATATATATATATATATATTATATATATATATATATATATATATATATATATATATATATATATATATATAGAGAGAGAGAGAGAGAGAGAGAGAGAGAGAGAGAGAGAGAGAGCTGTTTATATATACAGTGTTTATGTATATATAAGTATATAACATATACTGTAGATGTTTATAAGTATACATATGTATGTATGTATGAATATTATATATATATGCATATACATATACACACATGTATATATATACATATATATATATATATATATATATATATATATATATATATATATATATATATATATATATATATTACTTTTATTCTGCTTTAAATTTCTATATTGTATTTTGTTTTAATATTGTATTCAAGTGGCTTCTTTAAAACTATTGCTTAGATTTTACTTCCCAATTCCTCGACATATGCACCAAATTACAAAGAAATACAAAACTATATGGCAATTCAAATATCAACTTTATTGATAACCGCGTATTTTTCATAGAATTTACAAGTATGAAGAAATTAGAGAGAAGAATACATAAAACGTACACAAGACAACAAAATACTTCAATCAGTATCTTTAATAAAAACAAAAACAAACTCCCAACCAAGAAGCATCTCAGAATAAACAAACTCTAAAGGTATTGGACCTTTAAAGTAGAAAATATTTCACAGCTAAAAAAATAAAATCAAACGCTGTCTACAAAAGGCTGTTCAAACAAACAAAAGGAACGCCAAACAAATTTCAAAGCCAGGGACGTATCGAGACAGACAAAGGGCAAATCTATTAGTCCAGGTTGACTATTATTATTCCGGGGCTGTCCCTAGGGCCCATTTACAAGAGAGCGACATTATTTATAACTCTCTTTATCTGATTGCATTTCTGGCATCGGTAACACTGCCTGAGAAAACAAGTGTTGCCAGCCTGGAGACAACTGTCCTATTTTGAGGTTGACGTCCAAGGATCAAGTCGAATAGATTTTTTTTTTTTTGGGGGGGGGGTGGTGGTGGTGGTGCCAGTGACTATTTTAACCAAAATAATTGCTATCTTGCTATTGGTTTTATGAATGAAGTTAGATGTACTTTAAATTGATAGACAGTAAGTGACATTTTGTAGTACAGCCAGAGAGGATTTTACCAAAATAATTGAATCTTGCAGATGTTTTCATAATAAATATAATTGAAATCAATAGATGGATAAATTCCAAAGAAAAAAAAAATAAGTTATGCAGTCCCCCAAAGTTGGCAACAGCGATACAAGTTTGTTGTTAGGAATGAATATAGCACTCAAAAGTAATGGGAAAATTTATGAATGATAATGAAGGCACGATAACAAATGTACTATACGAAATCTCTGGAAATAGTAAATCTCCAGTACATCTTCCAAATGCAATTCCATGATAAGATTTATTTCAATCAGGGAAACATACTCTTTCAAAACACGACTTGTTTTAAATTGAAACAAAACAAAACTGCGTGAAAGGGAAATAAGTAAAAATATTTATGTGATGTAAAATCAACATTTACATTAAAAATTAACACTATAGGATGGAGTGACGTGTCTTCAATTTGCTTAAGGGCAAATTTTACATGCCCCTTCCACCCTGTCTATCGGCATTCATATTATGATCAAGTAGCAACAACGATAAAAACAATAATCAGAGCAATCAATGAAGGTCTAAGATGCAATCATATATATTAGTAACTGTCTGCAGAAGACAACTTAAAGAAAAGAACTATAAAAAAAAGTTTATACAGTATCACTTATATCAACAACAACAAAAATCACAGCACTGCAATAACAAATTTGCATTGCATGATAAAGCAATAAGTAATTATATGTACAAGAAAAAAACGATAAAGTCAAACTCTTAATTTATGTAAATCTTATAGTAAAAATATTACCCTTTCACAGCGTCAAAACCAACCATAACAAAATTAATGGATATTCTTGTCTGTTGACAGTACTATACGTGAAGTCTTCCTATTTATTTATATATTATGCATGTATGGAGACTCAAGTGTGGTATATGTAGCTAGAAATCTTAATTAGAAAACGCATGTAAACCGTGAAGTAGACATTAACGAAATTCCCCCTTCGGAAAACACGAACCTGAAATAAAAGACTTTCAAGTCTTGATCATAAATTCAACCGAACGTCACCAAGTTCCGTATGGTCTGAACCAAGATCTATCTCCAGACTTCAGCCTGAACCTTTGCTATCTCTCCATCTTCGTAATCATTTGAGGGACAGCGTGATTGGCAACCCTTAGTCTATGCTGCCATACTACGGTTGGCACTCCTGATAGAGAAAGAGATGCCAGGAGTAGATATCATTAAAGTCTGTTGTTGTGAGACGCGGCTTAGCTGACCGATATGGCAAATCCTAATCAAAGTTATACAATGAGGCAATTCAATTATAGATGATACAACGGGGTTTAATCTGGGAGGAATCTCTCTCTCTCTCTCTCTCTCTCTCTCTCTCTCTCTCTCTCTCTCTCTAGTGACTGTAAAGTATATGGTCTGTAAATTGTGACTTTTTTCTTCTTTTTTTTTTATTAATTACACTTTCCAAAGAAAGATTTACTGAGGCCTTCTATGGTTGAAGGCTGTATATGATTAAATTTCTCTACTGTTTCGTCAACTTTTCTTTGTAAATCAAGCATTTTTCTGAAATTTCGTTTTCGAAAATAGAAGTATTTTGATGAGGGCATGACTGATGCTTCCCGATAACTTTCTCACTTTCTTCGTTTTTCCTTCATTTACATTAGCTTTTTCCCAAATCTTCTATTCCTACTTCACTTTCCATTTATTTACTAATGTCATTTGCTTTCTTCTTTACTCCCGTCCCTTCCTCTCCACCTCATATGGCTGTCTTCTTATTCCCGTCTCCACTTCTTCCCCATTTCCCCCATACTACTCCATAGTTTAGTCCTTCTTCCACTCCCTATACATCCTTAACTTCAAAATGTTATTCAACTCTTTTACCCAACTCACCCCATTTGGTTTCTTATCCCTCTACCACCCCTTCATCTTTGTCAAAACCTCCTCCCTTCTACTTCCCCATCAACATCTTTTGCATCCCTCTTCATACCCTCATCTTCCCCCAGCGTCTATCCCCATCATCATCATGTTTGCCATCCCACTCAATACCCTTATCTTCAACATCTATCCTTATCATCATCATATTTCCCATCCCTCTTCATACCCCTATCTTCCTCAGCGTCTATCCCCATCATCATCGTTTCCATCCCTCTCAATAGCCTCATCTTCCTCAGCGTCTATCCCCATCATCATCATATTTACCATCCCACTCCATACCCTTATCTTCCTCAGCGTCTATTCCTATCATCATCTTTTCCATCCCTTTCCATACCCTCATCTTCCTCAGCGTCTATCCACATCCTCATCTTTTCCATCACTCTCCATACCCTCATCTTCCTTAGCGTCTATCCACATCATCATGTTTTCCATCCCTCTCCATACCCTCATCTTCCTCAACGTTTTCCCCATCATCATGTTTTCCATCCCTCTCTAACCCTCATCTTCCTTAGCATCTATCCCCATCATCATTATTTCCATCCCTATCCATAGCGTCATCTTCCTCAGCGTCTATCCCCATCATCATCCTATTTACCATCCCACTCCATACCCTTATCTTCCTCAGCGTCTATACCCATCATCATCTTTTCCATCCCTTTCCATACCCTCATCTTCCTCAGCGTCTATCCACATCCTCATCTTTTCCATCACTCTCCATACCCTCATCTTCCTTAGCGTCTATCCACATCATCATGTTTTCCATCCCTCTCCATACCCTCATCTTCCTCACCGTCTATCCCCATAATTATCATCATCATTTCCATCCCTCTCCATACCCTCATCTTCCTCAACGTCTATCCCAATCATCATCATTATCATCATTTCCTATCCCCATCATCATCATCATCTTTTCCATCCCTCTCCATACCCTCTTCTTCTTCAGCGTCTATCCCCATAATCATCATCTTTCCCATCCCTCTCCATACCCTCATCTTCTTCAGCGTCTATCCCCATCATCATCATCATCATCTTTTCCATCAATCTCCATACCCCCCTCTTCCTCAACGTCTATCCCCATCATCATCATCTTTTCCATCACTCTCCATACCCTCATCTTCTTCAGCGTCTATCCCCATCATCATCATCATCATCTTTTCCATCAATCTCCATACCCCCCTCTTCCTCAACGTCTATCCCCATCATCATCATCTTTTCCATCACTCTC
>NW_027169479.1:547276-552276 GCF_036898095.1 Palaemon carinicauda
ACCTCTTCTAAAACCACCCTGTACTTCTAAGATTGCATTCTCTGTTTTATCCTTATTCCTATTAATCAGTACTCTACCATACACTTTTCTAACTACACTCAACACACTAATACCTGTTGAATTACAACACTCATGCACATCTCCCTTACCCTTATATAGTGGTACAATACATGCACAAACCCAATTTACTGGTACCATCGACAACACAAAACACATATTAAACAATCTCACCAACCATCTAAGTACAGTCACACCCCCTTTCTTCAACATCTCAGCTCTCACACCATCCATACCAGATGCTTTTCCTACTCTCGTTTCAACTTGTGCTCTCCTCACTTCCTCTCTTGTAATCTCTCTCTCATTCTCATCTCCCATCACCAGCACCTCAACACCTGCAACAGCAATTATATCTGCCTCCCTATTATCCAATAGTAAGGCTAATAAAACTCTTACTGTATATGTGAAATTATACAAAAGTTTAATTAAAGAATTGTTGGGCTGTGGTGGGGATAATGTGCTCTCCAATAAATTTTGTCCTTTGACATTTGGGTTGTAGTTAAAATATAAAAAAATTAATGCTAATCAGTGGAAAATGCTAATTCAACATGTAAAAAATAAGTTTGCTACAATTACTTGTAATGGAAAACACTGCCACACATGACTTAGTCTAAATAGTTCTGTAAAGAATATTCTTATTTCACCATAGTGTCCATATTTCATTCAAGCGTCTCTGATAAAGCTCTAACGGGGAACGTGTTTGCCTAATAAACGCTTTGTAGCAGATGGATTCCAGCCCGGGTCTGTCAGTTTAAGCTGTTTACTGGGGAGGCCACTGCTGTGGTTGGGCTTTCCCGGCTGACCTGGTGCACATTTATTTTGATACAACTGGAACTGACACGACACCTTTATGTTTACAAGTGGTTGAAGCATTTCTTGTCTTGAAAACTGTTTGCAATTTTAAGTCAATAGTCTGAGCCTGTAGAAGGTGCTGGATATACTACTAGAGCAAGTGAGTCCGGAGAACCTGCAGAAGGTGCTGGAGATACTACTAGAGCAAGTGAGTCCATAGAACCTACAGAAGGTGCTGGAGATACTACTAAAGCAAGTGAGTCCGGAGAAACTGCAGAACGTGCTGGAGATACTACTAAAGCAAGTAAGTCCAGAGAATTCGCTGAAAGAGCTGGAGATACTACTAGAGCAGGTGAATCAGAACCCACAGAAGGTGCTGGAGATACTAATAGAGCAAACAAGTAAAAAACTACAGAAGGTGCTGGAGATACTACTAGAGTGAGTCAGTAGAACCAACAGTAGGTGCTAGAAATACTACTAGAGTAAGCGAGTCAGGAGAAACAGCAGATGCTAAAGATAATACTAGAGCAAGTGAGTCAGAAACTGCAGAAGGTGCTGGAGATACTACTAGAGCAAGTGAGTCAGGAGAAATTGCAGGTGCTGGAGATACTACGAGAGCAAGCGAGTCAGGAAAACCAGAAGAAGGTGCTGGAGATATTATTAAAGCAAATAAGTCAGGAGAACCTGTACAAGGTGCTGGAGATTCTGGGGAGGGGAGTCAGAAATGACTAAAAGAAATGGAAGTGGCAAAAAAGCAGCCGAGGGAGATGGTACAGGACCTGCTGCAGGCATCTCCACCTCTTTGTACCTTGCAAGTCAATTCTGGAAATTCACATTCTTCTTTTCCTCCAAGATCTGATTGCAGCACACCTCTCAGTGTTGGGTCCTCGGCATTAAATTTTCCCAACCTCTCTTGTATCAGTGTAAAACCTTCTGACATGTTTTTGCTTGTAAATCTATTGGGCTCTTTGGTTGGTATGTCTTTGATCCCCTCTTCAATTATTTTCTTCCCTTGTTGAATGAGATATTCAGCTGATAACTCTTCTTCATGAGATACCAGTAGCTTTATATCATGAGCATCAACCTCTAAATTAAGCTGCTTACTTTGTTGAACAACCTTCTTAGTGACAGAACTACTGACTCATCAGCGGCTGGGGCCACAGTTTTTTTTCCAAACACCATTCCAGTTTGTCTGCTTCACCTCAGCCCAAGCATTAGCAATGTTCTTCACAACTGAAAGCATGTTGTGGGAATTCCAAAAGTCCTTCAGAGTTAAGACCTTGTTATTCTCAATTTGGTCCACAGGCTGCAAAAGGGCAGTGATATTGGGTGTAAGGTAAACCACCTTCATATATGCATTAAAATCCTCCAAGGTTAAAAGGTGACCAGTATCATTGTACGGCACTGACAACCCCCTGGCAATCCTTTGGAAGTACACTAACATTTCACTTCTGGTACAATAAAGTGCGTAAGCTAGAATCATTGTCCCTATACTATGAACAGATTACAATCCGAGCAAAGAAGTTTGAGTTAATAAATCACTGATGTTTTAAATTCACTACCATTATCATTCAGCAAAATTTTAAGTTACCTAATTATCAGAAATGTATCGATAAGCCAGTTCAAATACTCCCTTGGCAACCCATTTTAAAGTGCACAGACGCAATATACAATATTTTGTAAGGTGATCTTGGTAAACCACTATCCAATTACAGTTTCCTTTAGAAGACAATTTCAAGTCAACAAGATCCACATCATTTCTCGACCCCTATCTGTTCAAGGTTCGAGGTGAAGATAATAGGTTCATCCTTGCCAAGATTCTTGGGCAGAATGTGTTGTGCTATGCTAGTGGTATATTTAAATTTTATTTCTGAAGCAGGTCTTCTGAAAGCTATTCAACTTTCTAAAGGACATTGGTTTATGATTTTAAAGTGAATTTCCTTTTATTCTTTATAGCAAACTATGTCGGCGTCAATCACCTCCGATGTCAGGATGCCAGAATACTCATAATTAATCATTCTCTCGACCATAAGTCTTTTGATAAAGCCACTTTAATCGCACCGTCTTTAATCGTACTTCTTCCCCTCAACCCCCCCCCCACCATGAAAACACAATTGTGAACAGTTCTATTGAATCTCTAATAACGTTTCCATATATTTTTGCATCTACTACCTGTATTAATGTGTCCAGTCTTTATTAGTACAGGCATATCTTCGATGTGAACACATTTAACAGGTTCGTGAGTTTTACGATTTTGTTTTCTAATCAACTTTTATATGCCAATACATTCAAGAAGTTTATATGGTCCAATGATATTACAAACCTACTTTGATTTATGGTTTGAAGATGCTGCCATTTCGAGTTCATCAGTCAAATTATTTTACTCAACCTCAGTCAACAGTTGTTTTAATATCCATTTTTTTCACATCAATTTCTAGCCAAAAAAAAAATTTTTTTTTTTTTTTTCAGAACGTTCCATTTCCCGTATACCTTTCACAAATAAAGTAGCTGACTGTTTAATTATTAATTACTTCTCTTATTTCCTTTCCTCACTGGGTTATTTTTCCTGTTGGAGCCCCTATGCTTATAGCATCCTGCTTTTCCAACTAGGGTTGTAGCTTAGCAAGTAATAATAATAATAATAATAATAATAATAATAATAATAATAATAATAATAATAATACATCTGCCCTGTTCATACACACAAATTGCCACTGGAAAGAATGGATATTTACCAGTCCCACAATGAACACCAAGTATGATTTACTCCAGTCATTATAATAAGAAAATCGACCAAAATGTTTGCCATTTTAATTATCTAAGTTTTCAATAGATTCGACTGTGTGAACTAGGTAATTTATGTATTTGCGAATTACCTAGATTTAAGTACTGATTAACAAACAGAGCTAGCTTTCACCATATTGGACTTATGTCTAACACATTATAATTTTCTTTACTGTGTGTGTACACTGAACTAAAGAGGTGTAATACAGGTTTTAGTGCCCCCCCCCCTCTCTCTCTCTCTCTCTCTCTCTCTCTCTCTCTCTCTCTCTCTCTCTGGCAAGATCATAAAAACTCTTAAACGTTTACACTAAATCGCTCTATCCATGAGTAAATGGTGTCTCCGCGGATGGACTCAAAAGTCTTTAACATCCAAAATCATTGTAACTCCTTGTAATTATCTCTCTCTCTCTCTCTCTCTCTCTCTCTCTCTCTCTCTCTCTCTCCTTACCATAAATACAATCCTTGTATATCATCGACTGGAAAAAAAAAGTCTGGTAAATTACGATATCATGTTCCAGAAGAATTATTTCAATTCGGAAAAGTTGTTATCGCAATTAACCCTCAATTAACCTGTACCATAAACCATGCACAGTTGGCAAAAATTAAATCAATATAGAACATTTATCTCTTTTTCTACTAATAACACTTATTTACAGAGTTAATTCTGATCATTACGGTAAGATAAACGAGACAAATCAACAGTTTTTTTAGGTATTGGAATGGCATGAATCTCATTTGATGGTTATAATTGCGTGTTCGCTAAGCAAAGAAATAGGAAATTAACGTTAACATTGAGCTATTAGCTGAATTCGATATGGCTTACTAACAGCTACGTGATAAAAGGAAAAGCCAGATTTCTTTGGCAATTTAAAAAAGGTCAACTATTATGTGCAATTGTGTCTTTTTTTCAGCGTTTTACATGTTTAATTATTTGTTTTAGCAAAATCTAAAATGTATTGATGAAAAGTTTTTGAAAATTATTCATGAAAACAATTATTATATTTTTATCTTGATCAAGATAATGAATAATGGTTCACAATTCAAACTTTATTTGTAGAACTTAAAAAATCTCTAACCTGAGAGAAACCTACGTTAGTTTCATTAAAGTTTCCATTATATACAAATATAATGTTAGTGTCATTAAAGCTTCCATTATATACAAATATAATAATCTAAATTTGTGGTGGTAAACGGGGGAGGATGGGCTGTAGCACCCTGACAGTAACAACCAAACGGCTGAATCCATCGTCAGGCTGGGAGGAAAAAAATCCTCTTGATCTTTCTTTTATGTCAGCTACCTCCCAAAATTGGGAGATGTGCCATGGTAAACAGATAGATAATAATCTATATAAAACTGGTTTTAAACC
>NW_027169479.1:556166-563666 GCF_036898095.1 Palaemon carinicauda
AGTTTATTTATTTCCTTACTTCCTTTCCTCACTAGGCTATTTTTACAGTTGGAGCCATATATATATATATATATATATATATATTATATATATATATATATATATATATATATATATATATATATATATATATGTTGTGTGTGTATATATAGTATATATATATATATATATATATATATATATATATACATATATTCATATATATATATATATATATATATATATATATATATATATATATATTATATATATATATATATGCATATGTGTGTGTGTAAAGGTGTGTATATGTGTACGTAAATTCATGGTCAGAGTAAAGCCTCGTTGACAGCTTGGAGAATTCGCGTTTCATAGCGTAACATTTTCCACTCCTTCAGTTTTTTTTTTCTTTCTTTTAATGCATGCTGCCCTACCGTTACCTGTCTGCAAGGCACCTTGCTGTTTTACCTTTGTTGGAAAGTTTTATATGTAGACAATAGTTTAGATTGTTCATGCAATGAAGCATTTGTAATTTGGTAAATATTACATTACTAGAAAGATAGAAAATTATTAGAATATTACGTTTCTTTTGATGTTTGTTACTTATTTTGTTTATTTTCAAAGCTCAGTATCTTCTTTCTATTGGTTGATAATATATGATTTTCCCATTGTTTAGAGATTTAATTTTTAAAGGCTGGTTTCTCTAGTTACATTTTGCATAGTAGTATCTCTCTCTCTCTCTCTCTCTCCTCTCTCTCTCTCTCCTCTCTCTCTCTCTCTCTCTCCTCTCTCTCTCTCTCTCTCTCTCTCCGAGAACTAAGCCTCTATTCTATTCTAATTGTGAAAATTGTAGTCTTTCTACTAAATAGTGACAGTATTACAAATTTTCCAAGGATCTCTCTCTCTCTCTCTCTCTCTCTCTCTCTCTCTCTCTCTCTTTGTGCGCGCGTGTGTGTGTGTGTGGTTGGCGTGTCCCTATTTTTTGCAATGGTAATAATAATAGCGGGACAACAATGAGCTCCTTCGTCTAGTTCCACCTGCATAAAGGGACTAGAAAAGAGAGAGAGAGAGAGAGAGAGAGAGAGAGAGAGAGAGAGAGAGAGAGAGAGAGAGAGAGAGAGAGAGAGAGAGAGATGGTTATCATCCGTGTGTCCCTCCTCACGGTCATCTGTTGCTACTCTTGCTGCACAACACCTGTGACAAGAGGCAGACTCAGAGATGCACAGGTGGAAGAGAAGGGAGGTCGTGGGGTTTGGGGGGTTAGCGGTTTGAAGCCGGGGGGGGGGGGGGGGGAGTTTGGAGTTTGGGGTATTATTATTATTATTATTATTATTATTATTATTATTATTATTAAGCTACAACCCGAGTTGGGAAAAATAATGCTTTAAGCTCAGGGGCTCCAACAGGGAAAATAGCCCAGTGAGGAAAGGAAACAAGGCAAAAAATATTCTAAGAACAGTAACGGGGGCCAAAACAGGGAAAATAGCCCAGCGAGGAAAGGAAACAAGGGAAAAAATATTCTAAGAACAGTAACAACATTAGAATAAATATTTCCTATAATAAGCTATATAAAACTTTAACAAAACAAGAAGAGAAATTAGATAGAATAGTTCGTGCATTTAATTACACCATCATTATGCTAATTAAGATCATAGTACTCTTAACACAGCCACAGGTATCTAGAGCGTAATTGTCCAACAAGCTTATAGCCCACTTCACCCTCAGAGGCAATTTAATTCCCCCCCCCCCCACCCTCCTCGCCTTTTGTTTTGAGATAAGTTTGTCAGGTGTGTTTTCCAAGGTTTTCTCTTCTGCATTTATTATTCTCCTCGTGTCACTTCAATGGGGCAGACTCACGGCTTTTTTATTTTCATATGGTATGATGTTATTAAGGAAAATCCTTTTTTTATTTTTTTTTTATTTTTCATGTGTGAAAAAACATTTAGGTTTTTACCATCTTTTTTCTTGTGTTTGCATATCCCGTAACACAAATTGGCTTGGTGGTTTGAATAATATCCAAGGAATCATTTGCTTTCAATTTGTATTTATTAATTCGCTTAATTTTGATACGAACTTAACATACACTTGCTTGTGTTGGATTTTTTTTTGCATTTGAATATATATATATATATATATATATATATATATATATATATATATATATATATATATACATATATACTATATACATATATACTTTATATATATATATATATATATATATATATATATATATATATATATATATATATATATATATATTGCATTTAATTTTATTTTTGCGTTGATTTTCTATGAGATTGATTGATTGATTCCTTGTTTATTTTTTCATTGTTGAAGAATATTATGGAATTTACATGTTTTATATAACATATATCACCATTTGATACCAGGACTTACAGCATAGTTTATCAAGATGTACAGTTCAATCTAAATGTCAATTGAGTTTGAATGGATTCAAAACCTTTCCACCAACAGATGCTGGTTGACAAGGTAAAGGTGTTTCGTAAAAGCTGCTGATTTCATTAACGTAACACACCTGGGCGAGATTTCATTCATAAGCTTTGATAGATAAATTGATTCTTCTAGTTAATAGACTGAAGACAATTATTCAGCGATTATTGCTGTGGCCTGATTGGTAACGTCTCTACCTAGTGTTTCCAAGTCGGGGGTTCGAGTCCCGCTCAGACTCGTTAGTGCCATTAGTGTCTGCAACCTTA
This sequence comes from Palaemon carinicauda, assembly GCF_036898095.1. Lineage (NCBI taxonomy): Eukaryota > Metazoa > Arthropoda > Malacostraca > Decapoda > Palaemonidae > Palaemon > Palaemon carinicauda. The sequence goes on from NW_027169479.1 coordinate 558,866, forward strand.
CCATCCTTGTGAGCTAAGGTTGGGGGGGTTTGGGGAGCCTCTAGGTCTATCTGCTGAGTCATCAGCAGCCACTGCCTGGCCCTCCCTGGTCCTAGCTTGGGTGGAGAGGAGGCTTTGGCGCTGATCATATAATATATGGTCAGTCTCTAGGGCATTGTCCTGATTGCTAGGGCAATGTCACTGTCCCTTGCCTCTGCCATTCATGAGCGACCTTTAAACCTTTAAAAGTGGTGTAGCTTTGCGCAATTCAGCTTTTGACGTAGCTTTTGTTTACGCAATTCAGCTCTAGCTGTAGCTTTTGTCTACGCAATTCATCTCTTAGCGCTCCTTTTATTTACGCAATTCATCTTTTGACATAGCTTTTGTCTACGCAATTCAGCTCTTGGTGTAGCTTTTGTATACTTATTTCATCTCTTGGCGTTGCTATTGTTTACGCAATTTAGATTATGGTACCTATAGTTTACGCAATTCAGCTTTTGGCGTAGCTTTTGTTTACGGTATTCATCTCTTGGCGTAGTTTTTGTTTACGCAATTCAGCTTTTCTCGTAGCTTTTGCTTACACAATTAAGCTTTTGGCGTAGCTTTTGTCTACGCAATTCAGCTCTTGCCGTAGCTTTTGTATACGCAGTTCAGTCTTTGATGTAGTTTTTGTTATCGCAATTCATCTCTTGGCGTAGCTTTTGTTTACGCAATTCATCTCTTGGCGTAGCTTTTGTTTACGCAATTCAGCTTTTCTCGTAGCTTTTGCTTACACAATTGAGCTTTTGGCGTAGCTTTTGTCTACGCAATTAAGCTTTTGACGAAGCTTTTGTTTACGCAATTCATATTTTTAGAGGACTATTTGTGTTTGCGTCCACTTTCCCCAGGACCCAAAGGGCAAGTCCTGAGGCAGCGAGAAGGGACAGGGGCTCAGAGGGCGAAATGTTAATGGTTTTAGAGGGAGGACGATATTGTTTATACTTTGCTGATGTCAGGGTGGTTATAGTTACTCTGGTATGTTGGGTTAAGAGAGAGAGAGAGAGAGAAGAGAGAGAGAGAGAGAGAGAGAGAGAGAGAGAGAGAGAGAGAGAGAGAGAGAGAGCCCGACCTTGCAAGCGGAATGAGTGGGAAACTTCATTATAATCTTTAAAGGAAATATATATATATATATATATATATATATATATATATATATATAGAGAGAGAGAGAGAGAGAGAGAGAGGAGAGAGAGAGAGAGAGAGAGAGAGAGAGAGAGAGAGACCTTTCAAGTAGCGGAATGAGTGAGAAACCTCATTATAATCTTTAGAGGAAATAATATATATATATATAATATATATAATATATATATATATATATATATACAGAGAGAGAGAGGAGAGAGAGAGAGAGAGAGAGAGAGAGAGAGAGAGAGAGAGAGACCCTGCAAGTAGAGGAAAGAGTAAGAAACCTCATTAAAATATTTTAAGGAAAGAGAGAGAGAGAGAGAGAGAGAGATGAGAGAGAGAGAGAGAGAGAGAGAGAGAGAGAGAGACCTTGCAAGTCGAGGAAAGCGTAAAAAAACCCATTAAATTATTTAGAGGAAATATGAAGTGAGGGCAAGGGACGGATGAGAATTATTTCACGATGGGTATGGCAGGGGCATATTGGCAAGGGTTACTGAGTCAGGGGGTGGGGGAGGGGGGGAAAAGGGGGGTCTGGAGTCGATAATAGCGGCATAATTACCTGTTGGTATGGCTGAATGTCCCCCCCCCCCCTTCCTTGGGGGTACCGCCTCCACGACCGCCGCTAACACCTTCAGGGCGATGTTGCTGGGACTCGCCATTCCCTCTGCCCTGCTTCCTTCTCTCTCTCTCTCTCTCTCTCTCTCACCTGTACCGCAAATCCCATTATGCCAAAGGGACTTAACCGGGTTGGTATGGGATCTGGGTCGGGGTAGGGGGGGGGAGGAGTGGGACCCCGGTGGGACCCCTCAAGGGGTTGGCTGCGGAGTTGTGCACCTGTAGCATCCTGTCTCTCCGGTCTTCTCTCTCTCTCTCTCTCTCTCTCTTTCTCTTTCTCCCGGTCGTTATTGCTCTTCTCCGTCGCGTCTTGTTTCCTTCCCATGCTTATCCCCCGAAGACAAAGTAATGGGCCATGTCTGCTGCTCAGCTGCTGCTGTGGGCTGGTGCACCTGTAGGTTAACCCCGGTGAAATCACCTTCTACGGGGTACTTCTGCCTACGAGACAAAGGCATATAGAAAACGGGGGTGTTGTTTTGATGTGTGGGTGGGAGACTGTGATGGAGATTAGGAATTTTGCTTGGGTGATTAATCGTTTTATTATTATTATTATTATTATTATTATTATTATTATTATTATTATTAAAAGCGTAATTGACAGCTATTACACAAATTTTGATATGTTAAGTCTCTCTCGTTTTTTATACGTAAGGTTTTTGGTGAAGTTAGTTTTATAATACAGGTAAAAGTTATTTGATATTTGGATTAAGAGTGTACGTGTTAGAATAACTCTGGGAACGATGTTGAAATGCAATGAACTTAAAATAGATAATGAAACAAAGATCAGATCCTGACCCGTTTCGCCTTGTTTTTAGGAAATTTTCCAATGAACTGCTACAAAAGAGAAGTTTACATTGCGTATAAAAAGAACACAAACACACGTATGCACACACTACCCTGGAAATGTTAACCTCCTAAGAATGGAACTGCACTTTCCAGATATTTTCTTTAAAAAGAAATTCTTTGACACTTAGGCGATGACTTTTTTTTAATTTATATTCTATAAAACTATTTTTTGAAAAACGGTTGGAAGTGATTAATTCTTCTTCATATTCTCAAAATAAAGAACTGTTAATACTTGACGAGGAACATTTCTTATTTATGTTCTTTTAAGAATATTTCTGATCACGATAGGGATGATTTTTTTTTCGTATATTCTTCAAAAAATATTTTATGAACACAGAATATTTCTTACTTATATATAACAGGGCATATCATTTGTGTCACTGGAATCTAGCCATATAGAAATATTATAAGATATGTAGTTTACAGACTACTTTGGAAGTAAATGCTAAAAACGCAGTACTCTAGAAGTTTTATTCCGGCTGTTACCAAGTTGTGAATGATTTTCCTAATCGGGTAGTTGAATCAGTAGAACTTCAAAAGTTCAAAGTTGGAGCAAATGCTTTTTTGTTGACCAGGCGGACATGAGTCTTTTTATAGTTTATTTATGACATATTTATTTTTGATGCTGTTAATAGTTTATATATGACATGTCTGTTTTGACGTTGTTACTGTTTTTAGAATGATTTATTGTTAATTTGTTCTCTTCATTTATTTATTTCCTTATTTCCTTTCCTCACCGGGCTATTTTTCCCTGTTGGAGCCCCTGGGCTTATAGCATCTTGCTTTTCCAACTAGGGTTGTAGCTTGGATAGTAATAATAATAATAATAATAGTACTATATTCATTTCTTTAAGGTTGAGGTGGCCCATTGGAAACGGCCATGCCTGGTGATCGCCAGACTGGGGTTCGAGTCCCGCTTAAACTCGTTAGTTTCTTTACTGTTTGTAACCTCTTCATTCTTTTGAGCTAAGGGTGGGGGGGTAGGGTATAGGGGAGCCTATAAGTTTACCCGTTGAGTCATCAGGAGCCATTGCCTGGCTCTCCCTGGTCCTAGCTTGGGTGGAGGGGGTGCTAAGGAATTGTTCTTAGAGCTAGGGGCAATGTCACTGTCCCTTGCCTCTGCTATTCATGAGCGCGCCCTTTAAAAATTTCTTGTTAAATTTATGAATTTAAACTTAACATGAGCAGAAGAATGGCACTTATATTTTCATATTTTAGACTTTCTATGCTATTCAATTTGTAAATTTCTAAGTTTTCTTTTGGTAAATATAAAGAAATTATGTCATGATGAGAGAAGAGATGAATCATAGAATAGGAGAAACAAGAATGGTAGCAAATTGTGTGCAAAGTAGTTGTAAAAGACTCGTGTTGTGTGTGTGTGTGAAAGCCAAGGTAGGAATGTATGAACAGATAACTGAACCAAGTCACCCTTTATGGAAGTGAAGTGTGATTGTTGAAAATGAACGAAAATAAAAAGGTTGAAGTTATTGATATCAACTGTTGATAAATGTGGAATATGAATGATTGATTGGGTGAGAAATGCGGAAAAATGTGAATAAGTCTTTGAAAACGAATGATCTTCACATTCAGCAGGGGAGTGAGCGTGCATGAAAGGGTTAAATGGTGCAAAATATGTAGAAGGGTTAGATGCTGTGCTAATGAGCCTTTTGTGCAGATATGAGGTGAAAATTGTGAAAATTTTATTACAAGCGAGTTTCATCCTCACGATCCTCTTAAATTATCTTCGCTAACGAAGTTGGAAGGAGGTTATATTTTTGCCCCTGTTTGTGAACAGCTTCCTGGCCACAATTTTAATCGTAGAGTAATGAAAATTGCAGGAATTAACTTTTATGCGAAGAGCTTGAAATGATTAAATTTTGGAAGGTCGAGATCAAAGGTCAAGGTCACGGTCAAGCAAAATGTCCAATTCACGTAATCAGCCATACGTTTTGGACATCGTTGTCACAGAGAGTTCGAACTTAGTTTATGTTTGAGTGTATGAAAATCCACGCTAATTAATACACGTTAAGGTCAAAGGTCAAGGTCAAGGTCGAGCAAAAAGGATGAAAAATAAGCGGCTGCGGCGGAGGTCTGCGCTCTACTAAGTGCCCTTCTAGTTGGCTCATCCTTATCATCCAACCCGAGACGCATAGACGTCTAACGAATTGTATCCAAACATTCGACTTGCAAACAATGG
>NW_027169479.1:576166-593666 GCF_036898095.1 Palaemon carinicauda
GTTCCCCCGATAGGTTAACATTCTTCTTCTTTCAGTTTTCAACTAAGGGACATAGCTGTGCTGATCTTCTACCGATTGTGTGCCTCTATTGGTAATTCTGGGGGAGGTCGGACTCACTCTTTTCTTCTCCCCGACCGTCGTCGTAGACGTTTCGTCTTTTGTTTCTGTCCGCGAGTCCCGCCAATTGACAGAACAATGACAGATTGAAAAAGGGGGAAATTTGATTCGCTTGGCAGTCGAAGATAAGAGACAGGGAGGTGGGGTATTTTTTTGGGTGCAAAACATCTTTTGGAATTTAGGGAGAGTTTGAAATTATTTTTGTATTAATGTTGATATTTTTAGCTTTTTTCCCGTGTGTTGATTGGCGTGTTAAAAACTCTCTTGCTTAGGAACATGGTTAATTGATTGAATTGTGGTTTTCTGGCATCTTGACATCTAAGTTAATTGACACCGATATCGTTTATTGTAAATAAAAAAAAAAAAATATTCAGTTAAAACCATAATAGCAAAGATGTCATTTTAAAAGTTAAATGTCCTTCAGAAGACCTGCTTCTGAAATAAAACTGAAAATAGCACTAGCATGGTAGGCTTTAATGAATCAAATAAAATATCTGTTTCTATTTAGATTTATTATATATGGTTAACGTTAGCTTTTTGAGACCGTAGAAAAATAGACTTGGGTACATACATTTCTCATAAGAGGAAACTCGGTTATGTGCAAAATTACATTGCAAGCGAATATACGAAGATTTTCTCACTTATCTACTTATAACTTACTTTGTCTTTACTTTAAGTAGTTACATTAGTTCACTGAAAATTTCTTATATAACTATTTCCACAAAGATGGGTTTGATCAGGGACTTCATTTTCGTCTGCTAGATTTTTCATTCCAAGCTTATGTAACTCAAGCTTTTCCTTTTACATCTGTTGTACTTCGATATTTTACAGGATTTCCAGCCTGTACTTATATGTTTCAACACAACACTTAGATTGTGTTAAAAATAGGCCTTTTATCATATTTTAGTGATGGTGACCTATAATTTTTAATAATTCCGAACTTTATATCTTGCTTCCCTTGGTATTGCTTCTCTTGTGTAATTTTTCATTAAAGTCTTTCGTATTCCATTAAAACTTCTCTCTGGTAGTTCTTGGATGAATGACCAAGAGAAATATTATCGTCATACAGTATATGCTTGTTGAACATCCCATTCAAGGGGCAGGTCATGATGCCAGCAACACACACACACAAACACACACACACACACACACACACATATATATATATATATATATATATATATATATATATATATATTATACATTATATATATATACAGTATATATATATATATATATATATATATATATATATATATATATATATATATATATATATATATATATATAATATCCCTTTGTGAGTGGGAATACCTTAACGTGGTGAAAGGGTTCTGTATCGTCGTAATCAGCATAAGCTGTATTAGTCTGGGCCATCCATGCTAGGTTGGTTTGTTGAGAGTGATGAGGCCTTTGTCGGACTGTAGACTAGAAACAGCTGCATTTGTTGTTAGTGTTATTGTAGTGTGTGTATGTAATATATATATATATATATATATATATATATATATATATATATATATATATAATATATATATATATATATATATATATATATTATATACAATGTTGCCGGGCGCGAAAAGCGGTTGAATTTTAAACTTCAAAATACCCATTCCTTAAATTTTTTTTTCCTTAGCCAACCAAGTGAAATTATCTCATTGCCCAACGTCTGTGCCACGCTTGCGTTGAGAATATCAACATCACCATCACTATCATCATCATTTTCTTCACCATCCAAGATGCCAGTGACTTGTCCTCCTTCGTTTTCAACTCCTCCACTCTCCCCTCAATCTCCCCCTCCCAGTATTTCCTCCATCCCCCTCTCTCCTATACCCCTCAGTCTCGACTTCCCCTCTTTGTGTTCCTTGACTCGTAAGGCATCGTTGTTTAGGGTTGCAGAGGTCAAGACGAATGCACGCACTTACGCACGCGCGAGCGCGATCATCTCCCCCTCCCCTTTTTCCCCCCTCCCCTTCCCCTCCCCTCCCCCCCCCTCCTCCTCACCCTCTTGCTGTATTAAGTTGCTAATGTTGGTGAATCATTTTTGTTGTGTTCAAGAATGGCCGGAATGTAATTGTGTTTTAATAGCTCTCTCTCTCTCTCTCTCTCTCTCTCTCTCTCTCTCTCTCTCTCTCTCTCTCTCTCTCTCTCTCTCTCACAACAACAGCAAATGCAGCTTTTTCTAGTCCACTGCAGGACAAAGGTCTCAGGCATGTCATTAATCATGTCTGAGGTTTGACCATTTTTCATCACCACGCTGACCACTGCGGATTGGTGATGGTGGGAGATTTTCTTATGGTCTCTCCCAGCAAACCAATCTAGTATGGATGACCCTGTCTGGTACAGTACTGCTGATCATAACGATATACAAAGCCTTTCATTACGTTAAGGTATCCTCATTCAGAAAGATTTATAATATATTATTATTAAGAGATGTATAATAATATATTATTATCATTATTATTATTATTATTATTATTATTATTTGCTAAACTACAACACTAGTTAGAAAATCAGGATGTTATAAACTCAAGGGACCCAACAGGGAACAAAGCCGTGCGATGAAAGGAAATTATATATATATATATATATATATATATATATATATATATATATATATATATATATATATATATATATATATATATATATATACATATATATAAATATATATATATATATATATATATATATATATATATATATATATATATATATATATATATATATATGTATATGTATATGTATATATATATATATATATATATATATATATATATATGCATACATACATACATACATACATACATACACAATTCATTTAATGGCAGAACATATCATACTATAGTATATCCTATGCCCAAAATTAATGAGATGGTCCTCCTCGAAAGTACTTTATCTCCTGTACCTCCCTTTTTCCTCCCTTTGTCTTGGACCAGCGGAAGCCCTTATCAAGTGCGACGCCTCTGAACGTTTTTGGTTAATAAGCTGGGCACGAATCGACATGCGTTACTGATATTCAGTTACGTGATTGAAAACATTTATTCTTGAGTTTTCAAGTTTTGGTGTTGATTTTTCCGTCGTAATATATAGTGTTTAATGTTTCTTTTACGATTTTTCTTGTTATTGCTTGTATTTTATAGGCTGTTGAATTGATCTTTCTGTTATTGTGCGATGTTTAATGTATATTTACGATTTTTTTCCCATTATTGCTTGTATTTTCAAAGCTTTTGAATATATCTTTCTGTCGTAATGTACGATGTTTAATGTTTATTTACGATTTTTTCTTATTATTGCTTGTATTTTCAAAGCTTTTGATTATATATTTTTGTCGTAATTTACGATTTTTAATGTTTATTTACGATATTTTTTTTTATTATTGCTTGTATTTTCAAAGCTTTTGATTATATCTTTCTGTCGTAATGTATGATCTTGAATGTTAATTTACGATTTTTTCCTATTATTGCTTGTATTTTTTATGCTTTTGATTATATCTTTCTGTCGTAATGTACGATGTTTAATGTTTATTTACGAATTTTATCTTATTATTGCTTGTATTTTCTAAGCATTTGAATATATCTTTCTGTCGTTATGTACGATGTTTAATGTTTATTTACGATATTTTATCTTATTATTGCTTGTATTTTCTAAGCATTTGAATATATCTTTCTGTCGTAATGTACGATATTAATGTTTATCTACGAATTTTCATATTTCTTGTATTTTTTAAGCTTTTTAATGTATCTTTCTGTCGTAATGTACGATGATTAATGTTTATTAACGATTTTTTCTTATTATTGCTTGTATTTTCTAAGCTTTTGCATTTATCTTTCTTTCGTTATGTACGATGTTTAATGTTTATTTACGATATTTTTTTGTTTCTTGTATTTTCAAAGCTTTTGAATATATCTTTCTGTTGTAATGTACGATTTTTAATGTTTATTTACAATATTTTTTTTTGTTTCTTGTATTTTCAAAGCTTTTTAATATATCTTTCTGTCACTGTACGATGTTTAATGTTTATCTACGATTTTTCTTATTATTGCTTGTATTTTCTAGCTTTTGAATATATCTTTCTGTCACAATGTACAATGTTTGATATTTAAGATTTTTTCTTATTATTGCTTGTATTTTTATAAGCTTTTGAATTTATCTTTCTGTCACAATATTTAAGATTTTTTTATTGCTTGTATTTTTTAAGCCTTTGAATTTTCTTGTCACTTACAATGTACAATGTTTAATGTTAAAGATTTTGTTATTATCGCTTGTATTTAATAAGCTTTTGAATTTATATTTCTGTCACTGACAATGTACAATGTTTAATGTTTATTTCCGTAATTTTTATCATTGTTTTTGTGTTGATATATAACCCATCTTATACACGTACAATACGCGCACTGGTATGTCGTTATCCATAGTTTGTTGCGGTGTCAAATTCACTTAGAAGGTTCTTCATCGTTTTTCCTGCAATGGATACGATGGTGTTCATGACACAAATATGTTTGAAGTGAACCATCTTATCTCTCTCTCTCTCTCTCTCTCTCTCTCTCTCTCTCTCTCTCTCTCTCTCCTCTCTCTCTCTCTCTCTCTCTCTCTCTCTCGAATTCTAGAATAAGTTAGACAAGATCAAAGAAATTCCAAGAGTTTAAACTAATTCGTTCTACCCAAGAGCAAATGGAGTCTCCGCTGATGGACTAAAAAGTCTTCGAGACATCACAAATCCTTGTAACACTCTCTCTCTCTCTCTCTCCTCTCTCTCTCTCTCTCTCTCTCCTCTCTCTCTCTCTCTCCTCTCTCTCTCTCTCTCTCTCTCTCTCTCGAATTCTAGAATAAGTTAGACAAGATCATAGAAATTCCAAGAGTTTAAACTAATTCGTTCTACCCAAGAGCAAATGGAGTCTCCGCTGATGGACTAAAAAGTTTTCGAGACATCACAAATCCTTGTAACACTCTCTCTCTCTCTCTCTCTCTCTCTCTCTCTCTCTCTCTCTCTCTCTCTCTCTCTCTCTCTCTCTCTCTCTCTCTCTCTCTCTCTCGAATTCTAGAATAAGTTAGACAAGATCATAGAAATTCCAAGAGTTTAAACTAATTCGTTCTACCCAAGAGCAAATGGAGTCTCCGCTGATGGACTAAAAAGTCTTCGAGACATCACAAATCCTTGTAACACTCTCTCTCTCTCTCTCTCTCTCTCTCTCTCTCTCTCTCTCTCTCTCTCTCTCTCTCCTCTCTCGAATTCTAGAATAAGTTAGACAAGATCATAGAAATTCCAAGAGTTTAAACTAATTCGTTCTACCCAAGAGCAAATGGAGTCTCCGCTGATGGACTAAAAAGTCTTCTAGACATCACAAATCCTTGTAACACTCCTCTCTCTCTCTCTCTCTCTCTCTCTCTCTCTCTCTCTCTCGAATTCTAGAATAAGTTAGACAAGATCATAGAAATTGCAAGCGTTTGAACTAATTCGCTCTACCCAAGAGCAAATGGAGTCTCCGCTGATGGACCAAAAAGTCTTTGGGACATCACAAATATCTCTCTCTCTCTCTCTCTCTCTCTCTCTCCTCTCTCTCTCTCTCTCTCTCTCTCTCTCTCTCTCTCTCTCTCTCTCTCTCTCTCTCTCGAATTCAAGAATAAGTTAGACAAGATCATAGAAATTCCAAGCGTTTAAACTAATTCGCTCTATCCAAGAGCAAATGGAGTCTCCGCGGATGGACCAAAAAGTCTTCGAGACATCACAAATCTCTCTCTCTCCTCTCTCTCTCTCTCTCTCTCTCTCTCTCTCTCTCTCTCTCTCTCTCTCCTGCATTATCTTTAGAGGTATTTCCTGCATATATCAATGTAATTCTTTAATGTCTGAATGCACTTATGTGTCGCATGTTACTTTATTGGTGGCTTTTGCAACTGAAATTTCAGTAATTGTTTTTGTCTGTTCTTTTGCAACTGAAATTTTATTGATTGTTTTTGCCTGTTCTTGTATCATTTTCGTAACAAATTACAATTATTTAGAATAAACTATTTTTAAACACATACTTAATTTTTCTCAATATCAAGTAAATGTTTTAAACCATTTTTACTACACATTACTCTTCTTTAGAATACAATACTTTAAACACACACACCTAATTTTTCTCAATACCAGGTAAATGTTTTTAACCATTCCACAACACATTCTTTAGAATACAATACTTTTAAACACACACACACACACATTTATTTTTTCTCAATACTAGGTAAACGTTTTAAACATTTTTAATTACCCAATTTTTCATAAATTTTTCTTTCAATTTTATCAACGTTACTTTCAAATTATTTATGTGTGACTTTTAATTACCTTGCTTTGCCTACTTGTTTTAAGTTTCTCTAGTTTTCCTAACAGTTGCTTGCAATTTTCATATTTCTTAAGTATTTAACACCAAGCCGATTTTTATCCGTATTTCTAGTGTTAGTTCCAATTGCATAAGTTAATCCATTTCTCGTCATGTTTTATTTACTGTTTTGATTTAATTTCCAAATATTATTTACATTTTCAGATTATTTTTTTTCTTTTTACTGTTTGTTTTAGCTTCTGTATTTTCTCTTTATTTGCTTCCGTTGTTATTTCGAATATGATCTACTGATTGCCCCTCTAGTTTTCTATGTTTAGTATACTCTACATATGTTTTTTTTTTCTCCTTTCACTCAAGGCTACATTTATTAGTTTTAGGTCTTGATATTTATTTTTGTGTTTATTACCCATATTGTAATTTCCACTGACTACTTATATATTTTATTTACATTATTTGCTAGAATAGTCACTTATGCTACATTTATTATTATTATTATTATTATTATTATTATTATTATTATTATTATTATTATTACTAGCCAAGCTACAGCCCTAGTTGTAAAAGCAAGATGCTATAAGCCCAAAGGCTCCAACAGGGAAAAATTGCCCAGTGAGGAAAGGAAATAAAGAAATAAATAAATGATGATAATAAATTAACAATATATCATTCTAAGAATGGTTGTAAGATGTCACCTTTAATGTGATGCTGAGACATTTAAGAAAAAAAGAAAAAAAAATATAAATTACCCATTTTGCTATACGAGGGTTTGTAATCATATGCTAAACAATTATTAGTTAACAGATAATTATTGTCGCGTCAGACATTTAAGTTAAAAAAAAATTCACATCTGCAGAAATATGTAGTGAAATATGCAAAAAATTAGGAAACATTCTTCTATGGTAAAATGTATAAATAAATGAAATAAAATGAAAGAACAATTCAAGAACAACTGAGCAGGTAGATGAAATGAAGAAAGAAATTAAATCAAGATAAAGAAATCACACCCATTTGCCCGCCCATCCCGCCCACAAATCCCGCCTACCCCGCCCATCCCATCTAATTACTAAGAGGCGTTTCTAGCGAAGATGCTGGCAAACCTCACCGTGTTGACGCGAATCTCGACATCTCATGAGGTTGATGGGTGGGAATGGGCGCTGCTGATGGCTAATGGGAATGAATGGCTGTTGTTGTTGTTGTTGTTGTTGTTGCTGTTGGCAGTGGTGGTGGTGACGATCGTAATGATAATGGGGTCAGGATGGCTAGGCGTTTGTTTAGGCCTTGTTCCTGTTTTTTTTTTTTTTTTTTTTTTTTTTTTTTTTTCTCCGTGAAAGAATGACGCTAACAGTTAAGGTTAGCTTTCAGAATGATTTGTTTACTATTTTGTTTATATTTTGTATTGTCACATTATTACCTCCGCCAACGAAGTTGGAAGGAAGGTTATGTTTTCGCCCCCGTTTGTCTGTTTGTTTGTTTGTGAACAGTTTCCTGGCCACAATTTTACCCATAGAGTAATGAAACATTCAGGGATTAATTATTATGTTGAGACGTGGAAGTGATTCAATTTAGAAAGTCCTAGGTTAAAGAACAAGGTCGAGCAAAAGGCCGAGAAACAAGCTACCGTGGCGGAGGTCTGCACTATCAGTGTTTTTCTAGTTATTAGTGTTGATATAAGCTATATTACGGATTCAGATATCTCCAGTAGCATTTTCATGAGGTTTTATGCAAAATATCTGGAGAGTATTTGAATGTATTCGCCTGCAAAATTGACATTTCTCATAAGTATAATAATAATGATAATAATAATAATGATAATATTAATAATAGTAATTGTTGATTGTTTATTAGGTTATGTTAATTCAATTTAAAAAAAAAGCTTAACGTTCAGCTGGGCTCCACAAGGCACTAGAAGAGTTGGAAGACCCAGGCCTACATGGCTGAGGACTATGAAGCATGAAGTAGAAGTACTGAATTAATAACTTAAGATAGAGACGACTGGTAAAATCTAACCGAGTCCCTTTGTGTCAATAGCCGTAGGAGGAGATGATGAATATTTATGCCTTGTTGCATAAAAAGAAATATCCATGTATATTCATCTCTTTCATAGAGAAATAATATATACGCCTTGTTGCATAAAAAAAAGATATCCATCTATATTCATCTCTTTCATAGAGAAATAATATATACGCATTGTTGCATAAAAAAAATATCCATGTATATTCATCTCTTTCATAGAGAAATAATATATACGCCTTGTTGCGTAAAAAAAAATATCCATCTATATTCATCTCTTTCATAGAGAAATAATATATACGCCTTGTTGCATAAAAAAAAATATCCATCTATATTCATCTCTTTCATAGAGAAATAATATTTATGCCTTGTTGCATAAAAAAAAAAATATCCATCTATATTCATCTCTTTCATAGAGAAATAATATTTATGCCTTGTTGCATAAAAAAAAAATATCCATCTATATTCATCTCTTTCATAGAGAAATAATATATACGCCTTGTTGCATAAAAAAAATATCCATGTATATTCATCTCTTTCATAGAGAAATAATATATACGCCTTGTTGCGTAAAAAAAAAATATCCATCTATATTCATCTCTTTCATAGAGAAATAATATATACGCCTTGTTGCATAAAAAAAAAATATCCATCTATATTCATCTCTTTCATAGAGAAATAATATTTATGCCTTGTTGCATAAAAAAAAAAATATCCATCTATATTCATCTCTTTCATAGAGAAATAATATTTATGCCTTGTTGCATAAAAAAAAAATATCCATCTATATTCATCTCTTTCATAGAGAAATAATATATACGCCTTGTTGCATAAAAAAAATATCCATCTATATTCATCTCTTTCATAGAGAAATAATATATACGCCTTGTTGCATAAAAAAAATATCCATCTATATTCATCTCTTTCATAGAGAAATAATATATACGCCTTGTTGAATAAAAGAAAATATCCATCTATATTCATCTCTTTCATAGAGAAATAATATATACGCCTTGTTGCATAAAAAAAATATCCATCTATATTCATCTCTTTCATAGAGAAATAATATATACGCCTTGTTGAATAAAAATAAAATATCCATCTATATTCATCTCTTTCATAGAGAAATAATATTTATGCCTTGTTGCATAAAAAAAAAAATATCCATCTATATTCATCTCTTTCATAGAGAAATAATATATACGCCTTGTTGCATAAAAAAAATATCCATCTATATTCATCTCTTTCATAGAGAAATAATATATACGCCTTGTTGCATAAAAAAAATATCCATCTATATTCATCTCTTTCATAGAGAAATAATATATACGCCTTGTTGCATAAAAAAAATATCCATCTATATTCATCTCTTTCATAGAGAAATAATATATACGCCTTGTTGAATAAAAGAAAATATCCATGTATATTCATCTCTTTCATAGAGAAATAATATATACGCCTTGTTGCATAAAAAAAATATCCATGTATATTCATCTCTTTCATAGAGAAATAATATATACGCCTTGTTGCATAAAAATAAAATATCCATCTATATTCATCTCTTTCATAGAGACAAAGTGTGGGAGCTTTGGCGCCTGGCTATATATTCTCACGAATAATCACAAGAAAGATCTCTAGCAATTTTATTGTGCACTGCCTTGACCAACACGTCCCACAACCTGTTCTTACTCCTATTAGTACCACTGGTTGTGAGAATTATCGGCGTGTGCTGTTCCCAATGTTTCACTTTCATGCGTTACGTCAATGTTGTTGTTGTTGTTGTTGTTGTTGTTATTACTTTTTTATTTTTATTAATATTTTATTATTATTATTGTTATTATTATTATTTTTATTATTATTATTATTATTATTATTATTATTATTATTATTATTATCATCTAAGCTACAACCCTAGTTGGAAAAGCAGAATGTTGTAAGACGTACAAGGACTCATCAGGGAAAATAGCCCAATGAGGAAAGGAAATAATGAAATAAAAAAACTAAAAGAGGTGTACTGGACGATTAAAATAAAATATCTCAAGAACAGTAACAGCATTTGAAAAGATCTTTCATATATAAACTATGTAGTGACACATTTCGGCTGTTCAACATAAAAACATTCGCTGCACGTTAGAACATTTGAATATACATCGGATATTTTAGCAGGTTAATTTGACGAGGAAATGACAATAATAGTTATTTAGCAATTCACTTCAACAAAATGATTGATTGATTGATTTAAAGTTTTCTGGCATCCTGTCATCCTTATTGAACTTTTGAAGATACTGTACATCGTATAATTGAGCAGGTTAATATGATGAGTTAATAACAATAATAACTATTTAGCAATCCAGTTCAATAACTGGTTAATTTAATGAGGACCTAACATTGATAACTATTTAGTAATCCAGTTCAATAAAAGCTCTTTCTTATTGAACTTTTGAAGATACAGTACATCGGATAATTTAACAGGTTAACAGGATAAGGAAATGACAATAATAGTTATTTAGCAATCCAGTTCAATAAAAGCTATTACTTATTGAACTTTTGAAGATACATCGGATAATTGAGCAGGTTAATTTGATGAGTAAATAACAATAATATTTATTTAGCAATCCAGTTCAATGACAGGTTAATTTGATGAGGACATAACAATAAAAACTATTTAGCAATCCAGTTCAATAAAAGCTCATCCTTATTGAACTTTTGAAGATATATTGGATAATCGAGCAGGTTAATATAATGGATAAATAACAATAATAACTATTTAGCAATCCAGTTCAATAACAGGTTAATTTGATGAGGACATAACATTAATAACTATTTAGCAATCCACTTCAATAAAAGCTCATCCTTATTGAACTTTTTAAGATACATCGGATAATTTAACAGGTTAACATAAGGAAATGACAATAATAGTTATTTAGGAATCCAGTTCAATGAAAGCTCTTTCTTATTGAACATTTGAAGATACATCGGATAATTTAACAGGTTAATATGATAAGGAAATGACAATATTAACTATAGCAATCCAGTTCAATAACAGGTTAATTTGGTGAGTACATAACATTAATAACTATTTAGTAATCCAGTTCAATAAAAGCTCATCCTTATTGAACTTTTTAAGATACATCGGATAATTTAACAGGTTAACATAAGGAAATGACAATAATATTTATTTAGGGGTCCAGTTCAATAACAGCTCTTTCTTATTGAACTTTTGAAGATACATCGGATAATTCAACAGGTTAATATGATGAGTACATGACAATAATAACTATATAGCAATGCAGTTCAACAACAGGTTAATTTGATGAGTAAATAACAATAATAACTATTTAGCAATCCAGTTCAATAAAAGCTCTTTCTTATTAAATTCTTGAAGATACATCGGATAATTTAACAGGTTAACAGGATAAGGAAATGACAATAATAGTTATTTAGCAATCCAGTTCAATAAAAGCTCTTTCTTATTGAACTTTTGAAGATACATGGGACTATTTAACAGGTTAACATGGTAAAGAAATGACAATAATAGTTATTTAGGAATCCAGTTCAATAAAAGCTCTTTCTTATTGAACTTTTGAAGATATATCGGATAATTTAACAGGTTAACATGATAAAGAAATGACAATAATAGTTATTTAGCAATCCAGTTCAATAAAAGCTCTTTCTTATTGAACTTTTGAAGATACATGGGACTATTTAACAGGTTAACATGATAAGGAAATAACAATAATAGTTATTTAGGAATCCAGTTCAATAAAAGCTCTTTCTTATTGAACTTTTGAAGATATATCGGATAATTTAACAGGTTAACATGATAAAGAAATGACAATAATAATTAATTAGCAATCCAGTTCAATAAAAGCTCTTTCTTATTGAACTTTTGAAGATATATCGGATAATTTAACAGGTTAACATGATAAAGAAATGACAATAATAATTAATTAGCAATCCAGTTCAATAAAAGCTCTTTCTTATTGAACTTTTGAAGATATATCGGATAATTTAACAGGTTAACATGATAAAGAAATGACAATAATAATTAATTAGCAATCCAGTTCAATAAAAGCTCTTTCTTATTGAACTTTTGAAGATATATCGGATAATTTAACAGGTTAACATGATAAAGAAATGACAATAATAATTAATTAGCAATCCAGTTCAATAAAAGCTCTTTCTTATTGAACTTTTGAAGATATATCGGATAATTTAACAGGTTAACATGATAAAGAAATGACAATAATAATTAATTAGCAATCCAGTTCAATAAAAGCTCTTTCTTATTGAACTTTTGAAGATATATCGGATAATTTAACAGGTTAACATGATAAAGAAATGACAATAATAATTAATTAGCAATCCAGTTCAATAAAAGCTCTTTCTTATTGAACTTTTGAAGATATATCGGATAATTTAACAGGTTAACATGATAAAGAAATGACAATAATAATTAATTAGCAATCCAGTTCAATAAAAGCTCTGTCTTCTTATCATTTTGCTAAATCATACAAATAACGAGACTATCCAGTATTCGTTTCTCTCATCATCGGTCGGAATCAATGTCTTCCATGACCAGACTCGTCGAGATTTTTTTTTACTGGATCTCTCGTATCCATTGAACGCTGGAATAACCAGTCTGCGGGTGTCAGGTTTCTGGAAACCTGGATCGCACATCCACACTGGTGTATGTGAAACGCTTTAGATGTAGACTGATGTCGAGACAGAATTTTTTTTTTTTTTTATCTATTTTTTTTATTTATCTATCTTTTTTTTTTTTTTTTTTGCTGATAGGACGTTTTGGGAAGTTATAAAATGGCCCGTTTATTTATTTATTTAATTAGCTTTTTCCTGTGTTTTTTATAGCTGGTAGGACGTCTTGGGAAGTTATATGACACGTTGATTTATTTATCTAATTAACTTATTTTCTGTGTGCTGGATTACTTCATAACTAATTGGTAGATTTTCACCAAATGGATTTGTATTATGTTCGGGAAGAATCCATTGATTTTTGGAGATAATTTGGATCAAGATCGCTAATCTGGGTATTATTATTATTATTATTATTATTATTATTATTATTATTATTATTATTATTATTATAGAGTAGATTCATTCACGGTTAACATATGTAAAAGGGTAAGATTGGTCCGTAGAGTTGAGTACAATATTGACAATCTTCATTGGCGGAGATCTGAAATCTCTAATTGGTCTTGCTGTATATTGGTTCGTGTGTGATTGTCATCAAAGTGGTCTTTTTTTTTTTTTCGGCGAAGTGACCACAAGTAAATCATTTTTATAGTAACATATGTGACTTCACCAAATAACTTTTATGCGCTGGTCATCAAATTTACCATAGTATATTGGTTCGAATTCGGTAAAAGAAATACTCAAGTTTTAGGCGTTGCACTTTTTCTGTCTTCCAGCAATGAGGAACTGTAATAGTTAATGTTAGGAAATCTGTGGTTTTTCGAATGTGATTTTAATATACATTGCTTTATTCATTCAACTTATGGAAACGAAATTATTCTGATCATTCAGGTTTTTGTTTCTTAGAATTTATGAATAAAAAGAACATTTGTATATTCATGAACACTGCCATTGAT
The DNA here is from genome assembly GCF_036898095.1 of Palaemon carinicauda. Lineage (NCBI taxonomy): Eukaryota > Metazoa > Arthropoda > Malacostraca > Decapoda > Palaemonidae > Palaemon > Palaemon carinicauda. The sequence continues at coordinate 590,226 of NW_027169479.1, forward strand.
TTGTAAAATCATGAACACTGCCATTTATTATTGAGATGTAGATATTTGAGAAAGAATGGAATTTACTTAATTTTTAAGACCACTTGCACGCGTAGACATATAAATCGGCCAAGGCACCATTTAAATCGAGGAATTGACAGAAAAAAACAACAACAAAAATGAGAACTAATTGGGATAAGAATTGCGGATACGTAGGTTTCAAGGTTGGGAAGGAGGGTGGGGTGGGGGGAGGGGTGGGGGTGGGGGGGAGACTAGGCAAGGTTGTCAACCATTCCCCAAAAACAGGTGGAAAATATGTCTTTGAATACAATGACGTAAACCCCCTTCCTTGTTCAGCACAGGGTTGCCAGGTTGGCATTTTTCGGGCCAAAAAATTAAAAATTTGTCTTTTTTTTCGTGCTAGATACATAAATTTGGCCTTTTTTTAATTGTTTAGCCTTAATGCTATATTTTCGGCCTTTTTCTACTATTAAGTTGGACTTTTAAAGCTACATTTGATCAGACGTTGGCCTTTTTTTCATTTGGAAAACCTGGCAACCCTTCAGCACATGCCCATAATAAAAAAGAAGGAAAAAAAGAATAAAGTAAATACTCTCTCTCGCTACCAACACTAAAAGGTAAATTATATCCTTGATTGGATAAGCGATGTTTGACGGCATTAGCAGTGGCTAGTGTAAGTGATCACGTTGGGTACGTCCAGGCAGCTTCTTTTGTATTGGTTATAGTCGCTCGTTTGTTTCTTATATTGTTTTTATATTATTTTTTAAGAGTTCTCTTGCTTGAGTGTACGCTCGGGCATACTATTCTGTGTGTATTGTCTCCCTCTTGGTGGATGTTTTTTTTTTTTTTTTTTTTTTTTTTTTTTTTTTTTTTTTTTTTTTTTTTTTTTTTTTTTTTTGGAAAGGCAGAATGCTACAAGCCAAACCCAAGGACTACAATACCCTAGTTGGAAAAAGCAAGATGCTATAAGCCCGAGGGCTCCAACAGAGAAAAATAGCCCAAGGAGGAAAGGAACAAGGAGTAGGGTATATATGACAGATCTAATTTAATGCTGTTACTGTTCTTCAAGTATTTTTTGATGATTTATTACTTGTAGTTAGCTTATTTCGTTGTTGCCTTTCCTCATTGGGCTATTTTTCTCTGTTGGAGCCCTCGGGCTTATGGCATCTTGCTTTCCCATCTAGGGTATTGTAGTCCTTGGGTTTGGCTTGTCGCATTCTGCTTTGCTAACCAGGGTTGTAACTTGGGTAATAAATATTCAAAAATCTTTTTAATCTTCAGTGTTGGTTTCCTTTCCTTGGTTTAACTCAGTTACTTAAACTATACCAAAATATTGCACCATTTATCCGCTGACAGAGAACGTTACAACAGCTGTTTTCATCTTGACTGTTCCTTATATTAATAAATGGCAGACAAGCAGTGAATATTATTATTATTATTATTATTATTATTATTATTATTGTTGTTATTATTATTATTATCACCCGCTAAGCTGAAACCCTAGTTGGAAAAGCAGGATGCTCTAAGTCCAGGGCCTCCAGCAGGGAAAATAGCCCAGTGAGGAAAGGGAAAAAAAGGAAAAATAAAATATTTTAAGAAGAGTAACAACATTAAAATAAATATCTCTTACATAAACTATATAAAAACTTAACCAAAACAAGAGGAAGATAAATTATATAGAATAGTGTGCTCGAGTGTACCTTCAAACACTAGAGATTAGGAAAACAGCATAAGGTTTGCATAGAAAAAAAGGTTTGGCTTAATGAGGAAGGTGTGCCGTTAAAATTGCTGGTTTTTCCTGTTCTTTAGACAGCAAAGGTTACATCCAAAGGCCTTCCCTAACTCTTACTTGAATACCCTTTAACGCTGCGTATGTTACGCACTTCCATACAAACTAGTAGCGTATCTATCAATCTTTGTATCTCAATGCTATACAGTATTCTAGAAGGTTTATATCAGCTGTGACCAGATTGTGTAATGATCTTCCTAATCGGGAAGTTGAATCAGTGGGACTTCAGAAGTTCAAACCTGAAGAGAATGTTTATATGTTGAACAGTCTGACATAAATCACTTTTCATAGTTTATGTATGAAACATCTATTTTAATGTTATTACTGATCTTAAAGTTAATTATTCATTTCTTCTTATAGAGTTTGTTTCTTTATTTCCTTTCTTTACTTGGCAATTTTTCACTGTTGGAGCCTTCGGGCTCATAGCATCCTGCTTTTCCTTGAAGAGAATGTTTATATGTTGAACAGTCTGACATAAATCACTTTGCATAGTTTTTGTATGAAAGGTTTATTTTAATGTTGTTACCGATCTTAAAGTAATTATTCATTTCTTCTTATAGAGTTTATTTGTTTCTTTATTTCCTTTCTTTACTTGGCAATTTTTCACTGTTGGAGCCTTCGGGCTCATAGCATCCTGCTTTTCCTTTTAGGGTTGTAGCTCACCAGCCTCAGTAATAATAATAGAAAACGATATTTAAAACTTCAAATATGCCCGTTGTATACTACGGCAGCCTATATTGTATAACAAACTGGCACCCTTTGTTTATGGTTACCATCAACACCCATATTCCTCTGAAGACTGTGTGAGATTTTTTTTTTTCTTTTTAAAGTCTAAAACATTTTTTGACCATACATTCCTTTTCTAGGCGCGCCCTTCAATTGTTGGGCGTGCACGAATGATGAATATGCAATATGCTTATTTTTTAGATTTCGCCAACACCTGTTGGATCTCCTGTATGTATATTGTATCGTTATTTTTTATCAGTTTAGCCCTATTATTTAATAGATTTCGCCAACACCTGGTAGATCTCCTGTATGTATATTGTATCGTTATTTTTTATCAGTTTAGCCCTATTATTTAATCCCGTGATTGATAGCAAAGTAAATTTTCCTCTATATCATCATCATCATCATCATCATCATCATCATCATCTCCTCCTCCTATGCATATTGACGCAAAGGGCTTCGGTTAGATTTCATCATTCGTCTCTATCTTGAGCTTTTAAATTAATACTTCTCCATTCATCATCTCTTACTTCAGACTTCATAGTCCTCAGCCATGTAGGCCTGGGTCTTCCAACTCTTTTAGTGCCTTGTGGAGCCTAGATGAAAGTTTAGTGAACTAATCTCTCAAGACATTGGCATAACTATCTTGATTCTTAAGTATGGTTTGAGGTGTGCGTTTTTGTATCAATAAATTTCAACTAAATCTTGTCCCCTCTGTGGTTTGACCATTGCCAATGTTAGTTATGAGTTTCACTTGTCAGAGTCACATAACAGCTACTGTGCTATAATAAATTAGATAAAAAGAATAAAAAGAAAGCCAGATCTCCCTTGCCCAGTTTTTCTCAAAATGAGGGTACACTCGGGCACACTGTTCTATCTTATATTTCTTCCTTTTTTTTGTTCAAGTTTTTATAGCTTCTGTATGA
>NW_027169479.1:608666-613666 GCF_036898095.1 Palaemon carinicauda
GGGTTTTATTTTCAGTGGGACGGTAGTTTTTTTTTTTTTTTTTTTTTTTTTTTTTTTTTCTGCAGTTCTTGACGACACGTTGAAAGTATTTGACATAACGCCACGCTGGATGTCAATTCTATACCTAACTGGAATTTTCAACCTACTGGAAATCGCATATGTATATTTTTTCGAGTTTACGGAATATGGTTGCTGCAAAATTTTTCCAGGGACGATTTGTTAGTGTTTTTTTATTGTGATACAGATGAAGCACACTTATTTCAACTGTAATTTTACACATTAGGCACGTGTGAGAATTGTAGAAAATAGCTCGAGGGGAAGCTTTGATCATTAGTGTTAGGCTTTTTATACCATTGTGGTGCACTGCAGTAGTTCACTGTAATTGGTTGAAATCAAGTAACAGCAGTAGTTAACTGTAATTAACTGGTTGAAATCAAGTAACTGCAGTAGTTCACTGTAATTGGTTGAAATCAAGTAACAGCAGTAGTTAACTGTAATTAACTGGTTGAAATCAAGTAACTGCAGTAGTTCACTGTAATTGGTTGAAATCAAGTAACAGCAGTAGTTAACTGTAATTAACTGGTTGAAATCAAGTAACTGCAGTAGTTCACTGTAATTGGTTGAAATCAAGTAACAGCAGTAGTTAACTGTAATTAACTGGTTGAAATCAAGTAACTGCAGTAGTTCACTGTAATTGGTTGAAATCAAGTAACTGCAGTAGTTCACTGTAATTGGTTGAAATCAAGTAACTGCAGTAGTTCACTGTAATTGGTTGAAATCAAGTAACTGCAGTAGTTCACTGTAATTGGTTGAAATCAAGTAACTGCAGTAGTTCACTGTAATTGGTTGAAATCAAGTAACTGCAGTAGTTCACTGTAATTGGTTAAAATCAAGTAACTGCAGTAGTTCACTGTAATTGGTTGAAATCAAGTAACAGCAGTAGTTCACTGTAATTGGTTGAAATCAAGTAACAGCAGTAGTTCACTGTAATTGGTTGAAATCAAGTAACTGCAGTAGTTCACTGTAATTGGTTGAAATCAAGTAACTGCAGTAGTTCACTGTAATTGGTTGAAATCAAGTAACAGCAGTAGTTCACTGTAATTGGTTGAAATCAAGTAACAGCAGTAGTTCACTGTAATTGGTTGAAATCAAGTAACAGCAGTAGTTCACTGTAATTGGTTGAAATCAAGTAACAGCAGTAGTTCACTGTAATTGGTTGAAATCAAGTAACAGCAGTAGTTCACTGTAATTGGTTGAAATCAAGTAACAGCAGTAGTTCACTGTAATTGGTTGAAATCAAGTAACAGCAGTAGTTCACTGTAATTGGTTGAAATCAAGTAACAGCAGTAGTTCACTGTAATTGGTTGAAATCAAGTAACAGCAGTAGTTCACTGTAATTGGTTGAAATCAAGTAACAGCAGTAGTTAACTGTAATTAACTGGTTGAAATCAAGTAACAGCAGTAGTTAACTGTAATTAACTGGTTGAAATCAAGTAACTGCAATAGTTCACAGTAATTAATTGGTTGAAATCAAGTAACTATAGTAGTTCATTGTAATTAATTGGTTGAAATCAAGTAACTACATTAGTTCATTGTAATTAACTGGTTGAAATCAAGTAACTGCAGTAGTTCACAGTAATTAATTGGTTGAAATCAAGTAACTGCAGTAGTTCACTATAAATAATTGGTTGAAATCAAGTAAATGCAGTAGTTCACTGTAATTAACTAGTTGAAATCAAGTAACTACAGTGGTTCACTGTAATTAATTGGTTGAAATCAATGAACTGCGGTTGTTAACTGTAACTAATTGGTTGAAATCGAGTAACTGTAGTAGTTCACCGTAATTAATTGGTTAAAATCAAAAGACTAATTAAATACTCAAACTTTATTTTTTTCCGGAATTTTCTACAGTAATTATTCTGAATATTTAAGTGATTTTGATTAATTTGAAAGCCTTTATGAGCATTCCACCAGATTTAATTCATTAACTCGCACATATTCACATTTCGTCTTGATTGATATGTAAATTTATTTCGTGATTAATTGGGTTATTTATTAACCCTGCTTAGAAAGTCTCACCATGCTTAACATACTTAAAGGAAAATTAACCATTAAATTATTCCAATCAATTTAGGATCTTGTCAACAAAATTATTTAGGGAACACCTTGGTAATATTCATAATATTTCTTTCTCACCCCTGTGAACTACACTGTTAGAAAAAACCCGTAATTTTGATCGGAAATTCTCCGTAAAAATATACTGTTCTCAACCGTATTCCAGTAAAATACAGGCGACCGTAATTTTACCTTAATTTGTTATTATCTTTTACGGGATGGGGACCGTGATGTCACTCTTTTACGTCAATATAACCTTTTTTAAAATGGTAAAAATCCTGGAGTAAATGTTGCCAGATTTTTACCGTTCTTTTAATGCACATTTTTCACTGTATGAGTTCATAGGTACCATTGTTAACTGTTCGATTCCTATTTGTCCTGGTGTGTTTGCTTTCTGGTGGGGTAGGGTAAGATTTATGATAGCATCTTAGATAAATACTACGCGCAAAAGCAGCTTGACTCTTCTAAGAGAAGAGGAGAAGTCAAAGTCAAAGTCAAAAACCTTTATTCCATTATAAAATGGTTATTCTGTTACATAACAATATAAATTATTTACATAAAATTCACAATAATTGGATTTTAAAATTTAGGATATATATACATTCAAGTAAAATTTAAAAAATATTGCTTAAGTTTCTTTTTGAATAAATCAGAACTAACATTTATACATTTTCTTATTTCCAGAGGTAGTTTATTCCAGCAAGCTGGGCCCCTTATTGCCATTGAGCGTGAACCCAAATCAGTTCGATAGCTGTCTACATATAGATTTTCATTCTGTCTGGTTAATGCATTCCTACAATTACCAACTGTAGGAAGGTTGAGTACAGCTTCAAATGCTAAGATACGCTATTAAAAATAAACCGTAATTTAAATAGGAAATTCTCCGTAAAAATCTACTGTTCTCATCCGTATTTCAGTAAAATACAGGTGGCCGTAATTTTACCCTACTTTATTATTATCTTTTACGGGTTGGTTAATATAATATCACTCCTTAACGTCAATATATCCGTTTTTAAAACGGCAAATGCCTGGCAACATTTATTCCAGGATTTTGATAGTTTTTTATGGCATAATTTTAACCGTGTATGATGTAATTTAATACATGTTCAATGAGATATTTGCGAAGGCTTGCGTCATTTGCATATTCTGAATCTGTTTTTCAAGCGAAAGCCAAATTGGTGGAAATAATAATAATAAAAAAAAAACATTAATGAATCTTCTTAAATGAAAAACATATATTCTTAAATAGATTAATTGTTTCTCGTGAAAGATATAGAACCTTATAGGTTTTACATTCAGAGTTTAGAGGCATTTAGGAACGACTGGGTTAGGACTTGAAGATTAGAATCATTGAAATCTCGAGATGATTTAGTGGGAAAAGAAGGCTAATAATAATAACGTTTTCAATCTGTAACTTGGAAAGACTTGAAATATTAGTCTCTTATTTAGATGAAAAATTGATATATATGTGTATATATATATATATATATATATATATATATATATATATATATTATATATACATATATACATATACAGTATACATATACATACATACATATATATATATATATATATATATATATATATATATATATATATATATACATATACATATATATGTACACATATATACATACATATACATATATATATATATATATATATATATATATATATATATATATATGTATATATATATATATATAATGTGTGTGTAAGAGCTTGGTATGGGTAAAGCAATTTTTCCAATATCGAATTTGAAAGTAGTTTGGAAGTGATTGCCTTCTTTGTTTTAATATCACCTTTGGCTACAACAGTTTAACTTCAAAACGCATCATTTAAAAAAATGCACATAAATGAAAATATACAAATATAGATATTATATCTAAAAAGGTATGTATATAAGAACATGACATAAATCACTTGTCATATTAATCCCTCGCCTGGTAATATAAAAACATTAATCGTCTCATGTTATACAATCCACAGAGAGGCCTCACCATTAGTGCAACCCCCCTCCCACAGACTGAGACACATATCCATCTTGCGTGTGATATATTTCCCCATACAAGAGACTTAATTTTTAATATACTTTCATGGCAATTATATTGTTCACGCAAAAATGTTTAGTTGACAGATGGGTTAATATGACGGCCGAGTTATAAAGTTTTTGTGTTTTTTGTGGTCATTCCTTTTTTTTTCTTTTTTTTTATTCTTGTCTGTTTTTCTGATTCTCTGCTATCCTAATAGTTTATGTCATCATAATTTATTATCAGTCTTACTATTATGTGGCTTTTTTTAAAATAATTTTATGACCTTTTAGTCCAATCTGATAATGCGAATGTGTTGTTGTTGTTATTATTATTATTATATTTTTGTTGTTCTTTGATAAGCGTTTTGTATAAATCCATGTATACTAGTATACCCTAGTCGTAAAACATGACGTCTAAATATCTAGATAGATATGCACACACACACGCATACACACACACATTCAATTCTTCCTACCCCCATCCCCCTTACCTAACTACAACCAGCTATTTGGGCAATTTTGGGGAGTGTGGTTTCACCAAGGTTTGACTTCTCCCTCTCCCCTGAGCGTGATTCAATATATATATATATATATATATATATATATATATATATATATATATATATATATGTATACATATATACATAGTATATATATCATCTATTATAGTCCATTGCATGACAAAGGCCTCAGACATGTCCTTCCACTTGCGTATGTTTATGGTCTTCCTATGTTAGTCCACACCCGCAAACTTTCTTAGTTCGTCAATCCATCGTCTTCTCTTCCTTCCTCTGCTTCTTTTTTCAATCTCAAGCCATACACTTACACACACATATATATATATATATAT
>NW_027169479.1:618666-625060 GCF_036898095.1 Palaemon carinicauda
TATATATATATATATATATATATATGTATATATATATATATATATATGTGTGTGTGTGTGTGTGTGTGTGTGTGGTGTGTGTGTGTGTGTGTGTGAGTGAGTGTGTGTAATCAGCGCACAAGCCCCTTCTCCCCCTAGCTGGGAACAGGGAAGACCAGGCAATGGCTGCTAATGACTCAGCTAGTAAACCTATACTCTTCCAAACTCCCATCCTTAGCTCACAAGAATAGTAAGATTCCAGACACGACAAAAAACTATCGAGCTTGAGCAGGTCTCGAACTGCGATCCAGCAGATCGTTAGGCAAGGACCTTACCAATAGGCTACCACAAGTAAACAAGAAATAAGAATAAAGCCTAGACAATACTGAAAATCAAGATAGGGTTTATGACACCGGTTGTAAAATGGGGAGTATTACGTATGTCGAAATCTCGGTTTAAGTCCAAGCTAACGTACGAAAGCATGAGATCTTCTCAGTCTATCGGATTAGCATCATGTCAGATAAAAAATCACATTATGTAACAAAGATTGAGAACTGTAATGGTTTTTATCAGAGGGATGTTTGAATTAGTAAATTTATTTAATAGTTGGATTTTATTTAGAGAATTGATCAGTGGCTACTTTCCTCTTGCTAAGGGTAAAAGAGACTCTTTAGCTATAGTAAGCAGCTCTTCTAGGAGAAGGACACTCCAAAATCTCTAGTCTTGGGGAGTGCCATGGCCTCTACTACTATGGTCTTTCACTGTCTTGGGTTAGAGTTCTCTTGCTTGAGGGTACACTTGGGCACGCTGGTTCTGTCTGATTTCTCTTCCTCTTGTTTTGTTGAAGTTTTTTTAGTTTATAAAGGGAATATTTATTTTAATTGTTTTACTGTTCTTAAAATATTTATTCCTTTTCTCACTGGGCTATTTTCCCTGTCGGGGCCCCTGAGCTTATAGCATCCAGCTTTTGCAACTAGGGTTGTAGCTTAGCAAGTAGTAATATTGATAATAATAATAATAATAATTGTGTATTAAAATAATCTATTTCTTAAATTGTTCTTATATTTAAATATTCCATTATGATGAATCGTGTCTGATGATTGACAGTTGTCTGTAGATGTTATTGAGAAAAGAGATTAAACAGACTAAGATAACGAAAGATTCCACCCTTCCCCTAATTGCCCCCCTCCCCCTCCTTTCCCCCTCTCCCCCTCCTTGTTCAACTACTGCTGTAATCCCCCAAGGTACCTGCTACAACTACCGGTCCATTATCTGCTGTAGGCGATGTGTTTACTTAAGCCGTTATTATTGTTGTTTGCCTCCCTTCTTCGGGTATTATCCAAGACTCCCTTTGCCAACCCCCCCCCCCCTCCCGTCTCTCTCTCTCTCTCTCTCTCTCTCTCTCTCTCTCTCTCTCTCTTGTATCCTTTATTCTTATTCCATTCAATGTTGGATTGTTTTGCTAGTTACGAATATTGTTATAGAATACTGGTTTTCTAACTAGGGTTGTAGCTTAGCTAATATATAATAATAATAATAATAATAATAATAATAATAATAATAATAATAATAATAATAATAAAAATTTTATATGGTCATATCCCAAGTTTCATTGAATCTAGAGAAAGTAAAAAAAAAAGTTTTTTGTTTTTAGATTTTCGTCCAAACCTTGAAGTTAAGAATGACAGACAATTCGAGAAATCGGGACAGTATGAGAATATATTTTTTAAGGAGATTTCTTTATTTCAATTCATTGCTATCATCACAGAATCAGATTAGAATAGTAAATATTATTGAATAGTGCAATTAATTATTTGTAGGTCGATTGAAAGCACTTGACCGTTGTATCTACGTCTGCAGAGAACAATCAATAACGTTTTTATCTCTCTCTCTCTCTCTCTCTCTCTCTCTCTCTCTCTCTCTCTCTCTCTCTGATAGGGGGTTAAATGATTGGAAGGATATGATAGCGAACGATTGGTGTAACTTGGACGGAATGAAACGAGGGTAGTGACTAGTTGGAAAATGATTAGAGAGAGAGAGAGAGAGAGAGAGAGAGAGAGAGAGAGAGAGAGAGAGAGATTTAACGGGTATAGGATTATTTGGATGGGAGATCCGCTTCCACCAGCACGAGGATATGAAAACCAATAGAATAATCACATACTTTTTTTGAAGAGGACAGTGTGAGATTGAATAATCTTTCAGGATGGGGGTTGGGGGTGGAGAACCCTCCCCTCCCCCTTCCCCCATCCTTCTCCCACACCATATAACCCTCTTCTCCCCTTCTCCCAGTATACAACCCCCCTCCTTGGAGTGCTAGGGTCAGCGTAGAAGCCAGTTCAACGAGCTTTGATGGTTAGTGAAATTGCTGGCGTTAAGGTGGGTTTGGGGCCCCCTCCTACTCCTAGACACTGAGTCCCTAGGGGTCCCTAGGAGTCCCTAGGAGTCTCTAGGAGTCCTTAGGGGTCCCTAGGAGTCCTTAGGGTCCCTAGGAGTCCCTAGGGATCCCTAGGAGTCCCTAGGGGTCCCTACCCCATCTCCCATTCCCCAGGCCATCTATTATGTTATTATCCATCTATTCCCTTGTTATACATTGATTGCAGGCGGGTTACGTACTTGGGTTTTTTTTGGGGCACGTAGGCACCTTCTTAACTTCTTAACCGAGTCTCATTATGTGGTGACCCTCATCCTCGTTTTATACGGGAAACGGATATGTTCGGGACACTCTTTGTTAAGAGGAGACGGATCTCGGCATCCCATACACTTGTAGGGATGTGGCTTTGAGTCCTGCCTATAACTTTCCTCTTGGAAAAGTCCCTTCGGTTTGAGAAGGATTTGAGATATTGGGTTCAACTTTTGTTTTCAGTAGGGTGTGTGATTAATACGTTTGATGTTGTTTGTTGTTGTTGTTGTTATTATTAATCTAGTTGGTTTTATTATAATTTTTGTGGAACATACAGTTTTACTCACTATTATTATTATTTTTATTATTATTATTATTATTATTATTATTAATCTTGTTGTTTGTTATAATATTATTGTTATTTTGACCATACATTTTTACAATATCAACGTGTCACTTCATAGTATATTTATGACAGATCTGATTTTACGTTGTTACTGATCTTATATCGTTTATGTAAATTATTCATTACTTTTCAAGTAGCTTGTTTCATTTCTTCTCCTTGCTATTTTTCCCTGTTGGAGGCCTTGGGCTTATGGCAACCTGTTTTTCCAACTAGGATTGTAGTTTAGATAATAATAATAATAATGATAATAATAATAATAATAATAATAATAATAATAATAATAATAATAATAATAATAATAATAATTTCAACTAGATACTTTTAATTATATCGCCAGGAATGAAAAATGCTATGATAGTCTTTTTATAGTTTATATATGAAATACTGTTTTTATGTTGTTAGGGTTTTTAGAATATTTTATTTAAATTGTTCATTACTTATATCGTTTATTTATATCCTTATTTCCTTTCCTCACTGGGCTATTTTTCCCTGTGGACCCCTTGGGCTTATAGCATCTTGCTTTTCCAACTAGGGTTGTAGCTTAGCTAATAATAATAATGAATAATAATAATAATAATAATAATAATAATAATAATAATATCAACCAGCTCATTCAAACTATATCGCCACGTAGGAAAAATGCTATTATATCCAGGAAGGCGAAAATATTAGGTCAGACCAATTCCGTTATGCTAACCCAAGATGCCAGCCACCACCACGTGTCTGTCCCTCCCGCTGGGACTCGTGTCTACGCCTTCTTAAGTGGTGGATTGTTTACGTGCCCTGAAAGCATGGAGGAATTCCGTGCTTTTCGTACACAACTCGTGCTAGGGTTGTCCTTAAATGTATTCATACGCGAGCATGGGCTCCCTTCTTATGGAACAGTTTGTGAAGTTAAAATCGTTTGTATAATGGCATAAGAAATTATTTTGCTTGAGTGGACACTGTGGCTCACCTATTCTTTCTTATTTCTCTTCTTATTGTTTTGCTAGTTTTTATAGTTTAAATAGGAGATATTTATTTTAATGGTGTCGCTCTTCCTAAAATATTTTATTTTTTCCTTGTTTCCTTTCCTCACCTGGGCTATTTTCCCTGTTGGAGACCCTGTGCTTATAGCATCCTTCTTTTCCATCTAGGGTTGTAGCTTATCAAGTGATAATAATAATAATAGGCGATGTATTATATAAATATTTAAAATTTAACTTGGCTGTTCTGAATGAACCAAAAATGTATTAGAAAATTAATAAAACACAAAGAAAAGTAGACATGGCAGTTTTTATGCGGATTTTTGTAAGGAAAAATGAAAAAATTCCGACATTCAAGTTATGGGGTTGATCGAAAGTAACGTTAAAAGAAATTTTAAAGTATTATTCTATAAACAAAACATCTAAAGACTTGAACACGAAAAGAGAAGTAGACTGAAGATTAGTCAACATTATTATTATTATTATTATTATTATTATTATTATTATTATTATTATATTATTACATGCTAAGCTACAGCCCTAGTTGGAAAAGCAGGATGCTATTAGCCCTGGGGCTCCAACGGGGGAAAACAGCCCAGTGAGGAAAGGACACAAGGAAAATGAAATATAAGAACAGCAACAACAATAAAATAAAATATTGCCTATATAAACTATAAAAACTTGAACAAAACAAGAAGAGAAATAAGATAGTGTGCGCGAGTGTACCCTCAAGCAAGATAACTCGAAACTATTAATAAAAAAATAAATGAAATAATGTAAATCTATGACTAATAGCAGAAATTATAATTGTTAATGAAGCAACGCCAGGGTTCATCATAGCAAGACGCAATTTACTCTCATGATTGGGACCTCATCACTGGTGTTGGAGTACATGACTTGGCTTTTCATGCAAAATGCCGACATGAAAGCATCCTGAGTCTCTCTCTCTCTCTCTCCTCTCATCTCTCTCTCGTCTCTCTCTCTCTCTCTCTCTCCTCTCTCTCTCTCTTTGATCTTGTAATGCAATTGGTACTAGCTCCTGGTTGTTAGTCGATTGGTGTAGGTCGCAGTGAGTAATTTATTTTAACTTATAGGTGATACGCTACCTCTAGAGAGAGAGAGAGAGAGAGAGAGGAGAGAGAGAGGAGAGAGAGAGCGCGCAATCCTACATCACTAGTACTCTGTCAAAATGTAATATTTTATAGTTAAAATGAAGATCTTGAGGTAATCACACCGAAAACTGGTATTATAATAGTCTTATTTGGAATCAGTCTCTCTCTCTCTCTCTCTCTCTCTCTCTCTCTCTCTCTCTCTCTCTCTCTCATATCCAGCGTCCTTGTTGTTCCGAAGAAGCCTTGGCACTTCGTCAAAGGATTCAGCAGCGTCACTGGACTTTATACCCGCTCCGAACGACGGACCCAAGTGCCCAGAATGAATTCAGAAACCTGAAATGATTCGACAAGTAGTTCGTCCACAGCTCCTCTTACAATTTTTATCTTTATTGTTTTCTTTTTAAAGTTGTGCCTTCCAGAAGATGGGAATATCATCTTCGGAACCTAACACCAGGTTTATCTAGTAGTGATATCAAGAAAACGTTAATGGGGTTTGGGGCGTCTTTGATACGTTTCTATTCAAACGTTTTGTGGAAGTTCCTTAGTAAGGAATAAACTTTCTTTGATATTTTGCATTGAGTTCGGTGTTTGTATTCAATATTTGTTTGTTTTTTTCACACATAGCATATATAAGCAATATATCTCCCCAGTATAATAAAGAGGAAGTTCTGTATATATATATATATATATATATATATATATATATATATATGCATATATATATATATATGTATGTATGTATGTATGTATGTATGTATGTGTATATATATGTAATATATACATACACACACACACACACACACACATATATATATATATATATATATACATACATATGGTCACGTTTAGCTATCCCGTACCTCGGTTATGAAGGGAATAGTCATACTCTGTTAAGAGAGGTTCCTTGTCTGAGCATATCTTTCTAAATATTTAACCGTCATTTATGAATCGGGTCGCGTACACTAGTACAGTATAATGCATAAATACATAATCGCCAAAGAATTCGATCCCATATGAAAACCCCCCCCCCCCCTTTTCCAATCGAGTTTATCAAGTAACCCGCAACTTCTCTCGGGGTTAGAATTCAGATAGCAGGTCCTTCATAGTTTCACTCTGTCTTGGACTTCCCACTGTTGATAGGGTGTAAGTGGATGATAGCAGGATCTACAGATAAGCAGAGAGGCCAGCTAGGAGGATGGTCAGTGGGGGAGGGGGGGGGGGGGAAGCTGGTGTTGAGGTGGAGAGAGATATTAGCAAGAGGAGAAGGAAAGTTGAAGTTAATTTAATGGGAAACTTGAAATTATTCGAATAC
>NW_027169480.1:0-15000 GCF_036898095.1 Palaemon carinicauda
CTATTAAAGTGTGTATGGAGAATGGTAGATTCAATTGTCTATTATCTAATGTTTCAGATAAAAACTCCAACATGTCATCAATAGGTACTTTTGTGAATAGTGAGACTACATCAAAACTGATAAGCCTACAGGTACTGTTGATCTGTACTTCATTCAGTTTGTTAATCAAGTCTACATTATTTTTTATATTTGAATATGAGATGGTGCCAACTAAAGGATTGAGGATATTCACAAGGTACTTAGATAATTTATATGCTGCTGAACCTACAGAGCTAATTATTGGCCTAGCTGGATAATTTGGCTTATGAGTTTTAATAGTTCCATACATATATGGCAATGTTGGTGATATTGTACAAACCTTTTTTATCAGATCTTCATTCCCTTTTAATAACTCTTTCACTTTTTTGTTGTAACTACTATTCACAAACTCAATTGGATTTTTTCTTAATTCCATGTATGTGTTTTCATCACTCAAGAGGTTTTCCATTTTTTCTATATAATCATTTTTATTCAAGATTACCAGTGCTCCAGATTTATCGGCTTTTGTCAACCTAATATTTCCATCTTGCTTCAATTCGGCAATTGCTCTCTTGAATCTTTTTGGGCAATTTGGAACCACTGGTTTTTTCATATTGCTGTATATAATACCCTTAATCATATTTACTTCTTCTACAGAAATATCACTGAATTTCTCCAGGTTACACACTCCATTTGTAATTTCTACACTATTCACTGCACTTGATGACATCGAGAAATTTAAACCGTATCCCAAGGCACACTTCACATTTTTATCTAGAATTTTATTTGACAAATTAACCACACATTCTGGATTAACGTTTGTAGTCCACGGGCTACTTTCTATCAGTGCATTGAGTTTCGTGTCATGCTTTTGTTTGAGTTTTCTATACACTTTTTCGTTCATTTCTCCATAGCAGAAACCTCGAAGTGAGTCTTTCCAATCCGTTGGTATTGAGGCTTCAAAATGTCTCCTTTTTCTTGTTAGGTCTTCAAACGCTCTTCGGTTTTTAATTTTCATTGAATTTATATGCTTTTCTAATATACTTCTCTGTATATCACCAAATGGTTGATCTTCTATTTCCAATAGGGATTTCGTTATCATGCATTTCGGAATGACTTGTTCCTCCCAGCATTCACGAAGAAACCGCAGGTGTTCTTTAGTAGTATGGGCGCGTGTGAGGGCGTCTGTAAATTCTCTAATAATATATACCAAGATAGGGAAAGTCGTACAGAAAGTCTGGAAGGAGTACATGGTATCCATTTATGCGTAAAAATCACAGGAAAACGTGATGCTCAGATGCAGAAGAACCACAGGGAAAATGAAAATACAGAATATACACTTGAGTCCTGACTAGTTTCGTGATACTTCCTCAGAGGACTGATTTATTGAGAGAGGTTTCTTACATTTCATAGGGAAAGCAAAAGTACGAACATACATATAGAGATTTAGAGAACAATGACACTCCCTTACCCGCTACCTGGGCTTGACTCAGGTGTGCGTAGGAGGAGTCCGAAAGCTCGTTAGACACCTGCTAAAAAGGGTCATTTCTAGTGGCGGGTATATTCTTGTTTTCTTCTTATTTTACTTTCATTACAGTTATTTATATGTCAATGCGGTAGCCTTATCTATATAAATACATAAGCAAAACATACACAAAATTACAAATATATATACACATATATACATACATACATATATATATATATATATATATATATATATATATATATATATATATATATATATATATATATATATATATATATATATACATACATACACACACATACATATACATATACATACACATACACATATACATATATATATATACATACATACAGATACAAATACATATACATATACATAAATACTTACACATACACATACATATACATACACATACACATATACATATATATACACACATATATACATGTATACATATATACACATACATACCTATGCATATATACATTTATATGTATACAACATTAATATCATAAACATATAATCATGTATATATCAATACTTATATCTAGCATAACACTATATAGTGCCAATATACTTATGTATACTATATAAAATAATTGTTTCTTTTAATGAATGGTAGCTTAGGTCTAAATATTAATTTCACACCGACGTTAATTATTCACAATACATTCAATTCTACATTAAGTGGTTAATGTTTTTTTATATAGTTTACAAATCTCTTTACATATAAAGGCGTCGAGTTTATACATTCCATGACCAATATTCAAGTTGTTTTCAAAGGTTTCTTTTATGAAACTGGACTCTATGATGTTTCTTTCTACTAAGTTATTTGAATGAACCAATTTTTTTGCACCTGACCAATTAATAGGGTGATTTTTATCTCTAACGTGGGCAAAGAGTGCATTATTATCTTGAGCATACCTGACACTTTTCTTATGTTGTTCAATTCTCTTTTCTAGGGCTTTACCAGTTTGACCAATATAGTATTTTTCACAAGCATTGCATGGAATACGATATACACATCCCTTGGTAATGTCAGGAGAATTCTTTATTAAGGCTGTTTTTATTGTATTTTTACTCTTAAATGCTACATTTACATTGAAGTTTTTTAACAGTTGGGGAATTTCTTTAAATGAATCACAATAAGGTAGTACAAGTAAATTTTGTGTTATAGTTTTTTCTGTTATCATTACCGAAAAAAGTCTTTTTTGCTGTTCTTAGGGCATCATCTAATACAATTTCAGGATACTTTAGTTTTTTACCTATTGCTCTAATACCATTTATTTCGTCATCAATATATTCAGGGCTGCAGACTCGGAATGCTCTTAAAAACATAGAAGTAAATACAGATTTCTTAACTTTGTTGCCTTGGTTTGAGTAATAATGGACATATGCCGAGATATTCGTTGGCTTTCTGTATACACTGAACTTGAGACTATTATTACATCTATGTATGCGACAATCCAAAAAAGGTAGGGTACAATTATTCTCCAGCTCCATAGTGAAATTTATTGATGGTACCAAACTATTCAATCTAAGAAGAAAGTTATCTAAATTTTCATTTCCTGGCCACACACATATTATGTCGTCAATATATCGAAACCATTTTACATTATTAGGTATGATGTTATTTACGATTCTGCTTTCAAAAAATTCCATGTATAGATTGCTCAATACTGGGGATAAAGGGTTTCCCATAGCCATACCAAAAGTTTGTGCATAAAATCTCCCATTGAATTCAAATTTACAATCTTTTATACATAATTTAATTAATTCTATTAAAGTGTGTATGGAGAATGGTAGATTCAATTGTCTATTATCTAATGTTTCAGATAAAAATTCCAACATGTCATCAATAGG
Source organism: Palaemon carinicauda (assembly GCF_036898095.1). Lineage (NCBI taxonomy): Eukaryota > Metazoa > Arthropoda > Malacostraca > Decapoda > Palaemonidae > Palaemon > Palaemon carinicauda. The sequence goes on from NW_027169480.1 coordinate 3,374, forward strand.
TACTTTTGTGAATAGTGAGACTACATCAAAACTGACAAGCCTACAGGTACTGTTGATCTGTACTTCATTCAGTTTGTTAATCAAGTCTACATTATTTTTTATATTTGAATATGAGATGGTGCCAACTAAAGGATTGAGGATATTCACAAGGTACTTAGATAATTTATATGCTGCTGAACCTACAGAGCTAATTATTGGCCTAGCTGGATAATTTGGCTTATGAGTTTTAATAGTTCCATACATATATGGCAATGTTGGTGATATTGTACAAACCTTTTTTATCAGATCTTCATTCCCTTTTAATAACTCTTTCACTTTTTTGTTGTAACTACTATTCACAAACTCAATTGGATTTTTCTTAATTCCATGTATGTGTTTTCATCACTCAAGAGGTTTTCCATTTTTTCTATATAATCATTTTTATTCAAGATTACCAGTGCTCCAGATTTATCGGCTTTTGTCAACTTAATATTTCTATCTTGCTTCAATTCGGCAATTGCTCTCTTGAATCTTTTTGGGCAATTTGGAACCACTGGTTTTTTCATATTGCTGTATATAATACCCTTAATCATATTTACTTCTTCTACAGAAATATCACTGAATTTCTCCAGGTTACACACTCCATTTGTAATTTCTACACTATTCACTGCACTTGATGACATCGAGAAATTTAAACCGTATCCCAAGGCACACTTCACATTTTTATCTAGAATTTTATTTGACAAATTAACCACACATTCTGGATTAACGTTTGTAGTCCACGGGCTACTTTCTATCAGTGCATTGAGTTTCGTGTCATGCTTTTGTTTGAGTTTTCTATACACTTTTTCGTTCATTTCTCCATAGCAGAAACCTCGAAGTGAGTCTTTCCAATCCGTTGGTATTGAGGCTTCAAAATGTCTCCTTTTTCTTGTTAGGTCTTCAAACGCTCTTCGGTTTTTAATTTTCATTGAATTTATATGCTTTTCTAATATACTTCTCTGTATATCACCAAATGGTTGATCTTCTATTTCCAATAGGGATTTCGTTATCATGCATTTCGGAATGACTTGTTCCTCCCAGCATTCACGAAGAAACCGCAGGTGTTCTTTAGTAGTATGGGCGCGTGTGAGGGCGTCTGTAAATTCTCTAATAATATATAACAAGATAGGGAAAGTCGTACAGAAAGTCTGGAAGGAGTACGTGGTATCCATTTATGCGTAAAAATCACAGGAAAACGTGATGCTCAGATGCAGAAGAACCACAGGGAAAATGAAAATACAGAATATACACTTGAGTCCTGACTAGTTTCGTGATACTTCCTCAGAGGACTGATTTATTGAGAGAGGTTTCTTACATTTTATAGGGAAAGCAAAAGTACGAACATACATATAGAGATTTAGAGAACAATGACACTCCCTTACCCACTACCTGGGCTTGACTCAGGTGTGCGTAGGAGGAGTCCGAAAGCTCGTTAGACACCTATTTCATATTTTCCTTTTCCCTGTGGTTCTTCTGCATATATATATATATATATATATATATATATATATATATATATATATATATATATATATATATATATATATATATATATATATATATATATATATATATATATATATATATATATATATATATATATATATATATATATATATATATATATATATATTTACCAGCCAAGCTACAACCTCAGTTCAAAAACAAGATGCTATAAGCCCAAAGGCTTTAATAGGGAAAAATAGGCTAGTAAGGAAAGGAAATAAGGAAATAAATAAATGATGAGAACTAATTAACAATAATCATTCTAAAAACAGTAACAACGTCAAAATGGATATGTCATATATAAACTATCAACAACGTCAAAAACAGATATATCATATATAAACTATAAAAAGACTCATGTTAGCCTGGTCAACATAAAAACATTTGCTCCAACTTTGAACTATTGAAGTTCTACTGATTTAATTGCCCGATTAGGAAAATCATTCCAAAACTTGGTAATAGCTGGAATAAAACTTCTAGAATACTGTGTAGTATTGAGTCTCATGATGGAGAAGGCCTGCCTATTAGAATTACATGCTATATATATATATATATATATATATATATATATATATATATATATATATATATATATATATATATACATATATATATATATATATATATATATATATATATATATATATATATATATATATATATATATATATATATATATATATATATATATATATATACACACACATATATATATATATATATATATATATATATATATATATACACACATATATATATATATATATATATATATATATATATATATATATATATATATATATATATATATATATATATATATATATACTGAATTTATTTATATATATATATATATATATATATATATATATATATATACGTATATATATATATATATATATATATATATATATATATATATATACGTATATATATATATATATATATATATATATATATATATATATATATATATATATATATATATATATATATTTACGTGTGTGCATGTTATTCTATATATGTAAAACACAAAAACATACATACATATATACTGTGAATATATATATATATATATATATATATATATATATATATATATATATATATATATATATATATATATATATATATATATAAATATGTGTGTGTATATATATATATATATATATATATATATATATATATATATATATATATATATATATATATATATATATATATATATATATATATATATATATATATATATATATTTATATATATATATATATTTATATATATCAACAAAACATCGTGTTCCAATAGAAATAAATTTCTACCACATACTTGGGATCGAACGCTAGCCCCTTCTAATGAAAGGCCAGGTCGAAACCAACCATGTCACGGGAGACCATAAAAGAAATTGGAACCTGACGCTACCAGCTGTCCGAGGATTTCCTGGCGAGACATCAGTTTCTTACCAGCGAGTTTTACCCAATTTCCCGGCCCACCACGTGACACAATTGGTAGTAATTCATTCAAATTACCCCTAATGAGTCAATATGGATAAATATCAACACAACATCGTGTTCAAATAGAAATAAATTTCTACTTCATACTTGGGATCAAATGCTATATATATATATATATATATATATATATATATATATATATATATATATATATATATATATATATATATATATATATGTGTGTGTGTGTGTGTGTGTGTGTGTGTGTGTGCTTGTGGTAGTGTGTATGAGAGAGAGAGAGAGAGAGAGAGAGAGAGAGAGAGACGTGGTTCTTCGTTACCTGACCGTACACATACTTCCTGCAACGGATGTATCCCTTTCTTTGTATAATGTTCCTAAATAACCAGGCGTGCGTTTCGCCAGAGAAATTCAATGGGAGAGCTAATTCAATTTCCCAGGTTTGGAGATCCTTTATCAACCAACTTCCTTTCTTTTATGCCAAACAAATAAAGTTTTTGTATTAGAGAGAAATATTATCAATATTCTTCTGTAATTTTATCCTCTGAATATTTTCCTTCCTATTTAATTCAATATGATTTTTTTACCTCTTAGTTTTATTTATTCTGATTCAGGTTTAGTTCAATAACTTTTATTATACGTCAATCATATCATCTTCCAAATTATTATATTCTAATGTCTTTTATGTATTTTGTGAGGTGGAACCCAGATCCCAATTATCATTAATATACTTATATATTTCTATATAAGAAGATGATAGAAAGGCCTCTTATGTCTTTGTTGGTGATTTTAATGCTCACTATAAGGAGTAGTTAAATTCTATTTCTCCTGCTGATCGCCGTGGCTCAAGAGCTTAAAACTTTGCCTCTGAATCAGGCTGTGAGCAAATCATAAGTGAAGCTACTCACAGGTCTGCTAAATGGTTGGACCTCGTATACACTAACTTCCCTGGCATTATAACAGGTAAGGTTGTTTCTCCATTTAGGACATCGGATCATGCCTCCATTTCATAGTAGTGAAGACTGAGCAACCTGCCCATAATGTATCTTAACATGTAAGATTTTTATGAAATATCAAGCAGATTGGAATGGGATTTTGTATGATCTTTTGGGCTTGAATTGGTCATAATTGTATAGTAGTGTTGATGCTGTAGTCCCTTTGAATTAGAATCAAGTCAGCATAATTGATATGCATACTCCTTTTTGTCATTGGTAGATACAATACTTTTAAAAGGATATGTTTTAAAAGACAAAAATATATATTCCCAATGTGTGAGCAGCAAGGCGAGACGAGATTCGACTAAGGCCCAGTCTGGGCAAACATGTCATCATTTTACTGTTATCAGCATTTTGAAAGTAAACCAAGCCTAGCCGAGAGTGCCTGCCGTGATAAGGGAACTGTCCTGTTTTGACCAAGATGTCATCATTTTAATCAGTGGAGTCAGCATATTTTGAGAAACCGAGCCTGAGGGAAATCTTTGTTTAGGATATACATCATGAAAGGACACGTGCTGCCCTTTAGTTGTGACTTAACACGTGGTCCAGATTGCATCAGAAATATCTTCTAGAAGCTTTCATGGAGTGATCGAAGTGGGCATTTTTGAGGAAGCCAATCGAGATACAAAATTGATAAAAAGAACGCCTCCTATGGAAATGACCACTGCCCACTGTAATTACCTCCACCCATACATGGATATATTAACTTCAAAAGAGAATGTCTATGAGAGATAGGACAGAGCATCAGACAAGAGAGGGAACTATGTTCGAAGCAGATAAGATCCAAGTCCTAACGAGATAAGAAGCAGAGAAGACCAGAAGTCTGATAGAGCCAGATTCTAACCTTTTCTTCAGACAACAAAATCTTATCTCCAAAAAATCCTGTTATGGCCAAGAAGAAAAGATAAATTGAAGCAGCCAGCCCACCCTGCTTTTGACGAGAAGTAGCCAACACTGCCTACAGCTGGCCTTGGTTCAACACTATCATCAAATTCTTGGAAGAAGACCTCTGATGTCCCGTTTTGATACCACCCTTTTTGTGATGTCTTCGAATCTGGTCATCGTGTCAGTTTCATCTGAACTTCAGCCGCCCTCCTGCAACGTTCTCAAGCCTGAAGTCTCCGTACCAGTATCGTCTCAGCAGCTGCAGAAAACTATTGCTTAAGTATTTCTACCTTACTGACTGTTCCCCTTTTCTATTGGTGTTTGATTGATTTGATATGTCAGTTAAATTAGTAATGTTGGTTTTCTTTATATAAGTTTTTGAATAAACGGGTTGAGTTTTTTTGTGAGTTTCTTTTTATATTTATTTTTCATATTTAACTGTTTTTTTGACATTTATTTTATTTATCAAAAGAACCTGTAACGATTTTAAGATCGTAACAGTTGGCGACCTTGCCAGGATTTTCAACAACGTAACCAATTGAAACAGGGGGAATATAGAAAGAAGCAGAATGAGTGAGATTACGAAAGATTTGTTAGCTTCAGGTAAACTTCTTGGTCTAGATGGCGATGCTCTCCATGAGTATGTTTTTGAGAGGGAACAGGAAGTGTTTGAGAGAGACGGAAGAGCAGCTGAAAGGGAAGAAAATGAAAGACAACGAGAAGAAAATGAGAAACAGCGTAAGCATGAGTTAGAAATCACTCGTTTAAAGCAAAATCTTCATAGCAGACTGGGAAGTAATGCGGCAGGTAGCAGACAGGGTAGTAATTCATCTTTGAACGATGATTCTGATCATTTAGGTATGGGTGCAGTCTTGAAATTAATTCCAAAATTGGATGAGGAAGATAAAAACTAAATATTTCATATCGTTTGAAAAATTATTGAAGAGATTAGGTTGTCCCAAAAACCAGTTGACTTACAAATAGTCATAAGTGGTAGGTCACTCTCTGTGTATAGTTGTATGTCTGAGGATGAAAGTGAAGACTATGATATTGTGAAAGAAACGATTCTTAGTGCTCACAGGTTAGTACCAGAGGCGTACCGTAAGATATTAGGAATTTTGAAAAGGGATGAGACCAGTAGGGTAAGTTCTGGACGAACCGTATATATGGATGTACCGTACAAAAGCTTTCAAGACCACATATATTATTTTAAGTTAGTTAGCGTCTAAAGAGTGAAAGAGAAAACGGAGTTACACAGCTCTGTTCCTCCATTAGAGAACGGGAACTAACAGTGCATGAATGAAAAGAGTTTTTCGGTTTTTCTCATTCCTGATTTAATATTTTGTCTATAAGTTATAGTTAGGGGTACTTATGAATATGCTAGGAGTATGAAGGTTAGGTATTGTACACGTAAATATGACTATATGTGATGATATGACGAGGTTTTAGTGATTTAGTACACCACCTGTGTCGGTAAAGTTTCTTTACATTTTAATGACTGCCTGTGGATGTTCCGTATATCTTGGTTTTTAAGTGTACGGAATCTCCTTATGTAAACAAAAATGTTTATGTTGTTTGTGTGTTGAACATTTCTTTCATATAATAATGTATATAAATGTATCAAAAATATATGGCTTATTTGAATAAGAAAAACACGTTTAAATGTGCAAAATTTATCATATTATATATATATATATATATATATATATATATATATATATATATATATATATATATATATATATATATATATATATATATATATATATATATATATATATATATATATATATATATATAAGGGATTTTGAGCGAAGCGAAAAATCTATTTTTGGGTGAGGTAGCCATGTCGACCTGATGGAAGTTCCTAAAGGGTAGCTTCCTAGGGTATATTTGACTACAGTGATATTCCCAGAGAATTTTACCTTAAGGTATCCAGAATTTTAACTCCTGGAGCGAATATCCCTAAATAAATCTAACAGGGATATCGCATAATATCAGAGGATGTATTCTTGACACGCCACATAGCTATCTTCACCCCGAACAGTATTAACGCTTCGAGGGGTTACAGTGACAAGAATCTAGAAACGAGAATGCAAAGAGAGCCGCTCATAAGGTTTCTCTCCTATTCCTTTTCCAGTGTGTATCTGACGAAGACGGCAGCGCCATCTTTATTCCGTTTAGCGATACACGAGGTGCTACAGATACTGTATTATAGGGAGGGGTCAATAAGCCCTTTTTACAATAAAAGGAAGGGCGGGTCCATCAGGACGAAATGGCTACCTCACCCAAAAAAAGATTTTTTGCTTCGCTCAAAATCCGTTTTTTTGGGCTCAGGTCATGTCGTCCTGATGGAAGTTTACCAGAGCATTACTGTATCTGTGCATTCTCAACCGGTGCCGTACCCTCAAGAAAGTATTTTCCTGGTCCGTCTAGACCTAGAGACCTCTGATGTTACCGTCATACATCATTTCATCTAAGCATGAACTATGTTAGGTGCTTCCTGCCCCCTACAGGGAAGAGTTGTACTAGACTCTGGAAAAAGTCTCGAGGAATACATATTAACAATGGATGACAAGCTTGTATAGTGGTCTCACCCTATACATTATAAAGCAAAGTTTGTATAAGAGTCACCAATGTCAGTATGAATTCCTGACATCTTCCCCAGTGTGTCTACTCTTATAAAACTATCGGATAACAGTTGTATCCATATAAGAACAAATTTTGCATCTCTACCACCATCCCCTTAGGGTACAACGTTAATCCTTCCTAAGGAAGGGTTAAAGCGAGTGGATTTTTGCTTGAAGAAAGGAACAATCTTAAAAGACATTCCATGTTAAAATTATCCATATTTTAAACTTAATGCTCAGTATATTTCTAATAAAATGAGTGCGGGCAAATAAGACGCAGGGTTCACTATGAACTAGTTTACAAAAATTTAATAGACATATATATCAGTCAACATTTATAAAATTTATAAAATGTGGACGATATCCATTAAAGCATAAAGAAAACAGTAAATAGAAAATATTGTTTCGTCTAAAAGGAAACAGATTTGCCACTTTAATCGAATTATTGAAAATATTGTTACATTCTGTATTACTGTTTATTTACACTAGCGTAAGAAGAGCTTGGCACAAGTGTCCATATTATGCTTTTAGTTCACCAAAGTCAATGGAACAGTTCGTAAGGACACGTTAGTGGCCTATCACTCAGTGTGTAGTAACAGTCTGTGACTACACACCCACCCTCTTTATTAATCGTCCCAAATTAATTTCACTGTTCCTCGCAGATTTAAACAGAAGGTTTAAGAATTCTACCTGCTGCTACCATAGACCTCCTGAGTTGCTCCACTTGCTTCACATAGTGCATAAAGAACAACTTAGATGACTACCAGCCGGTGTACGAACGAAGATGTTCAAAATCCATATAATAAAAGAGATTTATGGAAGAGGCAACTTTCCTTGGATCATGACTTGAGGGTGTACTGTGTGAATCCGCTCTGCGAATAACATAGGTGAGTTTCGCCCTTAGTTGTTTCAGGGATAAATTTGAACCCGAGGTTTCTCCTTTGAACAGCTGTCCTCCCTTAAAATCTGAAGTTCTATGAAGATAGACCTTTAGGCACTCCACTGGACATAGAGATGCATCTTCCTTCAGAGGGCAGATTCTCTAGGGAACCCACCTTATGATGGGTAGCTCGTTCTTGGTAAGAAACGTTGGGTCTGGAAATAGATACAGTTCTCCCTCCAAGAACTGGACGTGGCCTTCCTCTCTAGAGAGAGCCACTATTTCACTAACTCTGGCCCCCAAAGCGAGTGTTAACAGAAATATGACTTTTATAGTCAAATCCTTCTAAGCACACTTCTCATTGTTCAATATTTAGGCAAAATGAAGAATCTTATCTAGTGACCATGAAATGGGTCTTGGATGCGCAGAAGGACTAAGCTTAGCATGGGCCTTCGGAATTCATTAAGAACACCGTTAGAAAGGTCGACCTGAAAGGCATATAGTATCGGTCTTTTCAAGGCAGACTTGCACATTGATATTGTATTGGCTGCTAAACCCCGCTCATGAAGGTAAATGAAGAATGATAAACAGAAATCTGTCGAGATTTCTTATGGATTCTTCGCCTTGACAAAGGACACCTGCTTCTTCCATGATGCCTCATATTGTCTTCTGGTTTCCTCCAAAAGTCTATACTGTCTTTTGATACCCCAAAACTTTTTCTAATCGCTAAGGAGAGAAAATCATGAGACGTAGGTTCCGGGTTTTCAGTGATGAATCAAGGACAGTCGACTTCTGTACTCGCTGAGACAGGGTTGGATCCGGTAGCGGTACAAACTCCAGTCGTAGTTACAGTGCCAGGGGAACCACACTCTGTTTGGCCACTTGTGGGCCACTATTGCCACTTTCCCTTTGAAGGATATCAGTTTGTCGAGGACCTTCAAAAGGAGGTTGTTTGGAGGGAACAGGTAAATCCTGGACCATCTGTTCCCGTCTAGGGACAGAGCGTCCACTGCCTCCACTAGCGGATCCTCGTATGGGGACACATAACGATGCATTTTCTTGTTGTCTTTCGTCGCAAAGAGGTCTATCTGCAGTTCCGGGACTTGACTCAATATGAAGGAGAACAATCCTGCGTCTAGGAACCATTCTGACTATTGCTGTAAACCTGCATAGAGCGTCCGCTGTCACATTGCGGAACCCTTGAATGTGAACTGCTGACAGGTGCCATTTCTTCCTTTCCGCCAAATGGAATATGGCCAACATCACTTGGTTGATTTGAGGCGACCTCGACCCTTGTCGATTCAGGCATCTCACTATCACTTGGCTGTCTAGAACCAATCTTATTTGGGTCAAGTGGCGGGGAGATACTTTCTTTAGTGTCAGAAGTACTGCCATGGCTTTTAGAAAGTTGATATGAAATGACTTGAAAAGATTGGACCAAGCTCCTTGGACTCTCCTCTGGTGAGAGTGCCCCCTCCCCCCCCCCCCCCAGCCTTCTTTTGAAGCGTCTGTGTGGATAATAACTAAGGGGGGAGGAGGTTGAAGAAGTATTGATTTCTTCAGTGTCTTGGCTTTGGACCACAGCTTGAGAAGCGTTCGCAGTCGAGTCGGTAGTGGTCTCATTAGATCTCTTTGCGTGTTTGATGCGTATTTTCTTCAGACTCCTGTTGCATCCTTTAGCTGTGCTCTCGGCACTGGATCTGTTATTGAAGCAAGATGTAGAGAGCCCAGAACTCTCCTGTTCACGTCTTGATATCCGTTTAGATTTCAATAGTCTCTTGACAGATCCTGCAATTTTTTTCCTCTTCTTCCCAGGAATGGAAAGTCGATGTGACTCCAAATTCCAGTGGATTCCCAACCACTGAAATTTTTGAGCTGGAGATAGTTGAGACTTTTTGATGTTGATCTTGAATCCCAGATGTTCCAGGAACTGGATCGCTATCTTGGAGGCTTGCATGCAGTCTGTCCTGGATGCTGCCCACACCAGCCAGTCGTCCAAGTAGGCCACTACTTGGATCCCCTTTAGGCGTAATTGATGGACGGCTGCATTCGCAAGCTTCGTGAAAATCCTTGGGGCTATGTTTAGCGTCAGACAAGTCTATAGAGACGGTATATGCCCTTTTGGGCAGTAGGATCCTAACCTGTTGAAATGTGAGCATCCTGAACTTGTGGTTCACTATGAACTTGTTGAGTGGCGATAAGTCCAGAATGACTAAGTTTTTCTGAGTCCTTTTTTGGAACACAAAACAGCCTTCCTTGGAACTTGATGGACTTAACTTTTTGGATTACTCTTTTCTCTAAGAGTTCTCGGACATATTCTTCCAGAATGCGGGTGGAAATTTGAAAGAACTGAGGAAATTGAGGTGGAGGACTGCTCCAGCTCCAACCTAGTCCATTCTTTATTAGGCTGTGGGCCCATGGATCGAAGGTCCAACGATCCCTAAATAGATGTAGTCTCCCTCCTACTGGAAGCATCTTACATCTGCTGTTGTGGAAATGAGTCCTTGCCTCCTTCACCGCATCCTCCCCTGAATTCCCTTCCCCTTGAAGGGGTCTAGAAGAACCTCTGGCTGTTCCTCTAACTTATATCCCTTTTCCATGAAGGGAAAGGCTCTGGTTGGAGAGGCCATAAAGGAGGGAAGCTTCTTACTCAAGGCTGGCACCTTTGAGTTCATGAAGCCCCTCTCATTCATCGAGCTCGCTAGTAACGCCTGTGCTTTACTATGGTCAAGGACTATGACCTCCTTCGGCTCCATTTCCTCCTTTGAGGCTGGCTCCTTCCTAAGACGGACATAGCAGTCCGGGTAAGAGTCTTTGTTGGGCCAAAATTCCAAATCTTCCAGGGGAATTAAGCCTAACTTCTCCGATATAACAATCATCCCGGTTGTCATTGACATGTGTTTGGCATACCTCCAAGGATTGGCATCCGAGCACAAAGGAAGATCCTTCACGTTGAGTCGCTTCTTGGGCCCACGTGATGCTGCGAGTCTACTTATCTCAAGTTTCATCGCAGCTTCCTTTTCATCATTCTTCTTTTGTATTTGTTGAATCATCTCAACAATAGAAGAAAGAGTCCTTCCCAGATCACCTGGGATAGCAGACGATGTAGAGGGAACAGGTTCCAAGGCCGGAACCAATTTAACCGAGACCTCGTCGATTTCTTCCTCTTCTATTTCTGGAGCCTGGGTCAGCTCCTCCTCCTAACCTTCTCCCAGAAGGTCATTCTCTGTATAATCCG
>NW_027169480.1:20000-27500 GCF_036898095.1 Palaemon carinicauda
AACATAAATGATGCGTCACATTCTGCTGAATATATACATAACATCAGCTTCATAGCCCCTTCTCCACCAAACATGGGACCAGGGAGGGCCAGGCAAAGCCTGCTAATTACTCAGCAGGTAGACCTATAGGCTAAACAAACCCCCATCCTTAGCTAACAAGTATGTTGAGATTGCAACGACCAAAGGAACTAACAAGTTCGAGCGGTACTAGATCCACAGTCTGACAATCACCAGCCAAGGACGTTACCAAACAGGCCACCAGAACCTGTGAATTATTCATAAATAATCATGCATAAAATGCGGAAAATTTATTCATATTAGATGTCAAGAATTAGTTATTTATACTGACACACACACGTACACACATACACACTCACACACACATATACAGTATATATATATATATATATATACACACACACATATATATATATATATATATACATATACGTATAATATATATATATATATATACACGTATATATATATATATATATATAGAGAGAGAGAGAGAGAGAGAGAGAGAGAGAGAGAGAGAGATACATATACACTACTGGTAGTTATTGGTTCTTTTGACTGGTCAGAGTGTACTACACTCGATCCCTCTCTATGGTAAGGGCTCTTTTTCCTTTCGCCCACACATACATCGAATAGTCTATCCCATTCTTTGCATATTTTCATTTGTCTTCATACACCAGACAACACCGTGATTACCAAACAATTCTTATTCACTGAAGGGTATGACTACTGCAATATAATTGTTCAGTGGCTATATTCCCCTTGGTAAGGGTTTTACTATGGTAAGTAGCTTTTTTAGAGAAAGGTACTTCAAAATTAAAACCATTGTTAATTTGTCTTGGATCGCGGCATAGCCTGTGTATAATGGTCTTTCACTGTCATTGGGTAGTGTTCTTTTGCTTTAGGGTATTCTCGGGCACACTAATCTATCTTATTTCTCTTCCTGTCTTTTTTTAAGCTTTTATTGTTTATATAATTTGAAAACTCTTTCTAATGTGGTTACTGAGGTTTATTTCTTTTTGCAGTTGTTAACTTTTGCTCTTTTAGTTTCCTATTTTTCTTTCCTCATTTCTTTATTTTCCCCGGTTGAAGCCCTTAAGCTTTTAGTATCTTCCTTTTCATTAAGGGTTTTAGCTTAGCAAATAATAATAATAATAATAATAATAATAATAATAATAATAATAATAATAATAATAATAATAATAATAATAATAATAATAATAATAATAGTAGTAGTAGTAGTGTAGTAGTCGCTGAATCACATTTTTATTCATGTATATCATGACACTAATATGATTATATTAACTTTTGTTATTTTTCTTTTCCTTAACTTCTAGATCGTTTGTCCAATATTTTGAACAATAATCTTCATGTGTCTCTAAAGCCATATAATAACAATCATATGTCTCGTTTATATGCTATATTAACATTCTTTCAAAGTACTCACTCCATTGACTGCACTCAATTCTGGTATCATTATTAAATCCATTAAGTCTGTTAAAACAAGTCTGCATTATATTGAAATTCACGAAAATATGTTACTTGAGAGAGGTAAAAAAAGGTGGGAGACAGAAAAGAAGAGCTGGAAAAAAGTAAGAGAAAAAGACGCTTCAGACAGTCGGAAATCTTGAAGAAAAACAAAAAACTATAATCATTGTATTTCATAGAAAGAAGAACCTCAGCTAATTGCTCATTATTCTTTTGGTTGGACGGCAGATGATTAAGTACTAGAACCCAAAAGAGGTCATTCCATCAAAGAAAGCCTTAATGATCGAGAGAGCTTTCTTTATCTTCCCCTCTTTATTTATTAATTAGCCTTTAATTATATTAGATATTCTGTAACATAAACTCATATCAGATTAGACAGGTAAATAAAATAATTAGTAAAATTTTCGACAAGGTAGACAGAAGATGAATAGACAGATTCAGTTGGAAGTAAAGCAAGGCAAATAAGGCTCAGTCAAAGAACTTATCAGACACTTCACATGTCTCGAAGTGTTGACGTAACTGTGCCAGGACTCCTAGCTGCTGAGAGGAAGGACGCTAGTAACTGGTACAACACATGAACATACGCTACTGGGGTCTCAGCAATGTCACGCAGGGCAGCCAATCGGGACTAAGGTCTACCCCAAAAAGCCAAGGCAAAGTCATTCAAAAAGAAGGCAACCGTTCTCACCCCCGATAAATAAAAAAAAATAAAAAATAAAAATAAAACGTTAATAGAAGAAAAAAGAAATTAGCTTTGCTGTAAGCTAAAGATGAAGTATAGGAATGTTCTCAATATGCCTTGACCTTTATTTATTCCCCCTATATCTCTAGCCATGATTTCTGATTCTGAATTGTGTTTGTTTAACGTTCAAGATCTGAAACGAAGCTACATCTAGAAGCGAAAAGAAATCCGAGCTGAAACCATTTTTTTGCTATTAATCTTTTTTTTTTTTTTTCAGCAAGGTGTATATCGATTTTTATCATTATAATTGTTGGTTTCACCAATTAATGTTTGGAAAATGTAAAAAAATCTCCTTGTCCTTTATTGCAACCAAGATAACTATGCAGCAACTAATTTTCAGTTATTTGTGACTAGTTTGTTCTACGAGTGTTTATAGAAGAGAAAAACAAATCATATTAAAATATTTCATACAGTGGCCAAACTATTGTAACCTTAACCCGATTTTCCTTACCGCTTAACAAGTAGCATATCCTAAAAGGAACCCTTTGAAAAATTATAATATTAAATGATTACCAAAAGATTTTTAGAACTTTCTAACTCCCCTTCGTCTCTCTCAACTGTTGTGTGTAGGTAACCAACAAATTTCAGGATTCACTGAATGTACTTTTTTTTTCTTACGATTAAGTGAACAATCGTTAAAGAATTCTTTAATTGTTAATTATTTTAATAAACTTTACGTACATTGATCGTATAATAAGATTTTATTTTACAGATCACATTTATAAAAAAGCCTGAAACTTTAACTTCAACTTCGAGTTCCTTTAGTAAATTGATACATACTACTGTATTTACCTGGAAAATGTAGAGCAATAGGAAAGACAAAAAAGAAATTGAAACACCTCCAGGAATGATTATAGCTTCACTGAATAAAATATCTTAATAATAGTTACTGATAAATTACGACATTTCAGGTGCATCAATTTTGTATGAAAACAATACCAGTTTATACAGTATTTTACACATTTGTTTGAAAACTCTAATGGAAATTTATGCATATAAAATCATCTCTATTTTTATAAGAGAAAGAAATTACTTTTTTGTATGTTAAGATTTACTAATAATAAATAATTTGAGAATAATAGTAATAATAATATCAATAATAAAAACGTTAATAGAATTGGTTGAAGAAGAAGAATAAAGAGAAAATTTTTAAATAATTGACAAATATTCGTAAACAACAGAGTTTATTGTATGTGATAGAACTCAACTTTGATTACAAAAAGTGAAAGTTCAAAGAATAAGACGTGAACTAATAAGAATTATAATAATTCTGCATCTTAATAAAGAAGAAACATTCAGGAATATTAATTTTCAATATTTTTTAATCAAATGATTTAATATAACTGAGTCGTTCACCGTTTTTAATGATTAGTTTTGCATTTATTAAAAACTATTCATGAGAAAATACACTGGTAAAGTGTGTTACGAGGACCCTGGCTGTTCATACTTTTCAAGAAATTATTCCAAAACAGACTTGAGGTTACATATATCATAAAAATATTTTGGAAGCAAAGAAAGAAGAGAAACCACTCATTAAAAACAATAGAAAAGTGATTATACGTTTAGATGTGCTATTGTTTCAACGGTTAGATCACTATCATACCTTGCAATTGGTCATACTGAAGATGTTAACTCCAAACACTGCAAACATGATATGGGAATTTTCTTGAATTTTTAGAGGTTTTCATAATGTTACTAATGGGAAGTAATCTTTGATATAATGACTACGTAGGGCGGGAGCTGAGATGTCCCAGACTAAAAGAGTCTACAATATTCTAAAGTTTACTTATGGTGTGAAGGAAATAGTTACTTTGCTGCATATGTACAGTGGTTAATGCAAACCTCAAGTAATTTTGTGACAACTTATGAAGACATAATATCCTTCGGAGAGTGCATGGGATTACATGGCTCTTAAAGGACTGACACTTACAATTAGAAAGAGATTTAATATTCAGAGCCAGAAATCTAATAAAAAAATTTGTATTGAAATTACGCATATTGGTAGACCATACTAAAGGACAAGTACCGTACAAAAAATATCTTTACTTACAAAGAAAGTCTTCCTGCAACAGTTAAAAAGAGGTAACAGGCTCCTTGATTTTTGGTTAAAATAAATACTTAAACAGAAACCATTCCTATTATTATCCTAGTTTTACAAGACACCAGAGTTTTAAAATAAGTTTAAATAAATTTAGACGCTTTACATGATACTAAGTAACATCATCATTAAACCATACAGGTTTATAATATAAAAGGTGAATTTACTGAATTGTAATTATTACTCTCATTATTAGCCAAGCTACAACCCTGGTTGGAGAAGCAGAATGATACACTCATAGGACCTCAAACAGGGCAATGTAGCTCAGTGATGAAAGGGAATAAGTTAATAGCAGATAAAGTATACATAAGTATTGAATATTAAATTATGTTAATCATTTTCCGAATACATTGAGTACAAATAAAAAATGAATTTGAAGCAAAACTGAGAAGAGAATAATACTTCTTTTAGATTCACCATTAATCAACTCTGGCAGTGACATTGATGTATTATAATCCGAGGCATCTTCGGAGGGAGGGAGACCAAATAGACCAACTTAGGAAACTCTCTCCAGCTTTAGTTCCATCATCAGCTAAATGATGAGAGAAACTAACGAAGGACCTCAATAGGAGCCACTGATGGATGACGCTCCGAGACTATTCATTGGAATTCTCTCTTAATCTATACAGTCAGTAAACAATGTTATTTCAGGTGGCCTTCAATGGCTTATTTAATATATATATATATATATATATATATATATGCAAATTCATGTATATATATATATATATATATATATATATATTAATACTTATATGTACATATTGAAAGATGTTCATAGATCAAGGTGAAAACTTTTACAGTATAATTACCATTCTTTGAAAATCAAGTAGTGTCTGAATACTTCAGTCTCTTACTCTTGCAACGTCCCTTAATCATCAAAATATCCTAAATGAAATTCTTTTGTTTTTCCAATATTTAAGAAATAGCTAAAATCATTCGTTTTATCTGCTCGAATGTCTAGAATATATCACTTATGATAGATCTTAGCCCCTTCAAACAAGGCGTTCTTGGCATTCGCTAATTATGTATAATTCTACTCTTTACTGTACTTCTCCATAAACTAGAGAACAGTTAAAGAAGGTCATTAAGAATATGTTCTAGGTAGCAGAGGTAAAACCTATCAATAAAATCCTAATATTTCAAGTTCATTACGGGATGCAGAATTGCAAGAGCCCGTGTGTGGCTTGGAAGGGCCGGGTCATTTACAACTACAGCAACAACAATAGTTACAACAACATTCAAGGTTCATTTTCTCCTAACATAGATAAGCTTCCAAGTACCATACGATCGGTAGTGGTATATTATTGAGGTTGAGAAATACTGTATGCTCAAAGTTGGAATCGATTCTCATATTGGAACAGTTTTTTCCTTAGAAACCAAAGAATTTTCCAATACACAGAAATATTAGAAAAGGTTATAAAAAAATCTTCTTCAGGGGTTGCTTAAATCTTTACTGGCACAAGGTAAGCGTTACTGTGTCTATTTTCTTCTCAAGAAACTCCTTTATATTCAATATCTCATGAGTGATGGATTTTTCCTATAATTTTCGATTCCTCTGGTTTGAAGAAAGGCGATGCTATATACGACTACATCAATTAGTTACTATATACAAAAAATATTTTTTTTAAAAAAATCAATAAAATTTGCTCGTATTGTTTATTAGTATTCTCTTAATATATTTGCTTTAGTGAATAAAGAAACACATTGAATGTTTTTGTAATGGCGTTGCTTTTTAAGACTACGTCAATTAAAGATCTGTTTATACAAGATATTTTTCATATCAAAATCTCAGTAACCTTGTTTGCTCTCAATTTTATCATTTCATTATTCTCCTAAAACATCTGCTTCAGTGAATAATGGAAAATCTTTTTTTTTATGTACATAAAGCTACTTACATCTGCATATGATTTACTGATTTTAACTAGTTTCTCCAAAGATCTATTTTTCAACTCATTCTAAATGAAAAAACTTTTCCATTGCATTCCCTTATGTTTTCTGAACAATCTCAAATATCTAAACGTTTTTTTTTTTTTTATCCCAGGATTATTACGGTTTTAAAAACAGATATATTGACTTAAAGGAGTGATATTGCAGTCTCCAAATGGTAAAAGATAATAGCAAAGTAAGGTATTTTACTGGAATACGGTTGACAACAGTATATTTTTACGGAGAATTTCCGATTAAAACCAGAGCGTTTTTTCTAACAGTGCATAACTGTTTTCTATCATGATAAAGAAGAAGGTAGATTTTTTCTTCTTACATTTAGTACCCAACAGAAAATAAAACTCTTTCGGCAAGATTCATTTTCCCTTATCAGCGTTGTAATAAGCATTTCTTTAATATCCTCTACAAATGTTCAAATGTCGCTAATAAATGGCAGAGGCACTGGACAGGATAATGGCCTACAGACTGACATTATATAAATAGGATTAACACCCAAATCCACTCTCCATCAAGCTAGAACCAGGGTAGACCAGGCAAGGGCTTCTTATGGCTCAGTGGGTAGACATAAGATCTCTTGCAAAACCCCCTACTAGCTCA
Source organism: Palaemon carinicauda (assembly GCF_036898095.1). Classification (NCBI taxonomy): domain Eukaryota; kingdom Metazoa; phylum Arthropoda; class Malacostraca; order Decapoda; family Palaemonidae; genus Palaemon; species Palaemon carinicauda. The sequence continues at coordinate 26,891 of NW_027169480.1, forward strand.
TAAGATTGGTGAAGTTGCAGATATTACTAACTATCGCGATTGAGCTGTTGTCTTCAACTCTCGTCCAACGCATTGCCATATAGATATTCTTCCAAGAAGCTTCCACGACCATTCAAAATCAAATTTTCAGGAAATACCCAGTTTCTATGTTTCGATATGTTATTCTCAATAAGGCCAGAATAACATATCTTTTTAACCCTGGAACGGTACGGTGGGTCGTCCGCGACCCCGAGCGTCAAAACAAAAGAGGTTTTTCTCACGTGACTCACCCCCGTGACTGAATTTGTGGGTGATCGACCTGCAGTCGGTGTCTCGCCTACACGCTCTAGTAGTGTCCAGATGTGCATCGCTGTAGCTATACTCCTTCCCAGATTTCTGAGACGCGTCGGGGTCGAGCGCGACCGAGTTTACCCTTCTAAGGTAATTTGCATAATTATCAAAGTTATTACGTATTATGAAATTGTCGTAGAATGGTGCAACTTGTATAGGTTATCAGTTGTGGATTGTTTGGCTACCATGTGCATGATTTTTTTTTTAGTTGAAATGTCGTTCATCACCACGAGGACCATTTTACCGCGAGTGCCCCTTTTTCATTTTTTTTCATTTTTTG
>NW_027169480.1:32500-42500 GCF_036898095.1 Palaemon carinicauda
ATATATATATATACATATATGTATATATATACATATATATATATAAATATATATATATGTATATATATATATATATATATATACTGTATATATAATACATTAATGTCTTTCGTTAACAGTAATTTGCACGGTCTACCTTAGTTAATAATTCGCTAATTGTGAATTTCTGCAAATAAATCATTAAAACGGAGAATACCTATAACAAAAGGAGCCAATGTTCATTTATATAGATGAAATGTGAAAAGAGGACATCTACAAGACAGAGATGCTGATGATTTCTGCAAATAAATCATTAAAAACGGAGAATACCTATAACAAAAGGAGCCAATGTTCATTTATATAGATGAAATGTGGCAGTTGCATTAAGCTATATATATATATATATATATATATATATATATATAACAATTATTTGTCAACATTTATCTTTATTAGTACGAATATTGATAGTGATGCTTTTAAGGAATTTGGTAATATAAATAAGAGTTCAAGATGAGAGTTTGGAGAGACGGAAATGTCTACATAGAGGATTAAAATGTCTCCAGGATTAATGAGTATATAAATAAAGTTTATTTATAAGGATGGGTTACTTCTGTATTGATATCAAAGTTGGTTTATAGCATATCTCTTGATAGCAAAAAGCCTCCTATGAATGTAAATCTGTTGACCATGAAGGATAAAACTTTTCAACCTTCTTAGTTGTTGTTAACTCCGGGAACAGGGACACTCAACCACAAGTTTATACGACTTTAAGATCATCGTTAACTGGAGAGAGAATTTCTACGATGCTCTTTGGTAGCGAATGTTTCCTTGGGAATAACAACCTTTGTTGCCGTCTTTATGTAACATTACTTGGCACAAACGACGGAAGTTGGAATTTATCGGATACAACAATGCACGTATTTATTTTTTGAAGGACCGTTTGTAGAAGTATTTCACCAGTTGAAACTAGGGATGTGGAGATCGTTTGGATCCAAAATGATTTTTAGGGAAATGACCAATTAAATCCTATCCCTCCCAATTTCACAGTGTCTAATATAAAAGTTTTTCTGTAGGCTTACAATAGAGAAATAATGTATTAATTTCGGATGTTTATTATACTAAATAGTATTTCTGAAACACTCTCTCTCTCTCTCTCTCTCTCTCTCTCTCTCTCTCTCTCTCTCTCTCTCTCTCATATTAATTTTCCCTGCTATACTATTCCTATTTATTGATATATATATATATATATATATATATATATAGATATAGATATATATATATATATATAGATATATATTTGAGTAAATTCTATCTTTGTTTCCTCCTTACCCCTTTTTCGCTTTTCAAATCGAGTTCTACAAAGAAGCACTTTCAACGGTGCTTCAATTGCCATATCGTAAAAGTCTAACCGTAGATCCTACCTTAATGACATTACATATTTAAATTTCCATCCGTGTCCATAATATTCGTTTTAGGTACCTGAGTGACAAGATATGGTGGCAGAAAGATATGCGATTATAATATATAGTATTTGCAATGCCATGTGTGCTTCCAGGAGATACTTGTATCAAAAGAACTTTTTTTTTTTTTATCTCTGAGTTACATACTCTACTGTAAAAGTATAATTAAAGTGAATTATATATTGTAAATACTTCATGCTATGGAACAGTGAAACAGTCCTTTAATATGTTGTAGGAAGTTCACTAGTAAAACTCAAGTTCTTAAAATAAACTGCATTTTATTCTTCACTAGTTTAGCAGCAAAACATTGCTAAAACATGCAAAGAAATTACGAAACATATTATTAAAGGAAAACACCAATACCAGCAAAGCAGTAAAACATTACTAAAGCGTATATGAATCATACAAAAAGTATTATTAGGAGACAACAGAAATACTTTTTGAAGGCATAACAAAATCTGGTATTCCCCAGTTCCGTCTGCCGGGTATTTTGGTTTAAAGAAGATTTGTCTTCCCCTAAAGTAAAGGACATCGGCCTTAACATCATTATCATCATTTTTCTCTTCAGGAGGTTCATCAATATCAGGTTTCTGACGTTGGGTAAACTGGTCCATGACTATGTTACAGAATTTAATTCCTTTTTTGAAGGATTACCATACGGTTAAATGTTCTTTATGTCATTCACCTCGTCAGACTGCAGATGGGAAAGGGCCTTTGAGCTTGTGTGGAGGAAAATGTACGGTAGGTTCTTGAGCTCATTCCCCTCGTCACACTTCAGAGGGTAAAAGGCCTGTGTACTTTTGGAAGAGGTTTACAGTCAAGATATCGACTAAAGTAGAATTTCATGTTAGTCATTCTTTTTATAGAATCATCTGAACTTTAGGCCATAATGCACAAGATTGCAAAGAATCTGAACGTTTTCCCTCTAATCAATCTGTTTCACTGTTGCCTATGTTTATTACAAAAAGTCACCGAGTCGGGTAATGAAATAGATATTAACTTTCTGTTATTGGGACGCCTGATGATATAAACAACGCCGATGATTAAATGGAGAGAGCATCATTTTAAAGGAAATACTTTTCATGACACTAATTTTAGAAAAGCATGGAATGTTGTTGTTGTTGTTGTTGTTGTTGTTGTTAATTATTAATTATTGAATAATAATTATTGATTATTGATTATTAATTATTAAGTATTAATCATTAATTATTAATTATTAATTATTAATTATTAATTATTAACTATTAATCATTAATTATTAATCATTAATTATTAATTATTAACTATTAATTGTCAATTATTAATTATTAATAATTGAATATCAATGACTAATTATTAATTATTAATTATTATTCATGAATTATTAATTATTAATTATTAAATATCAATTATTAATTATCAATTATCATTTATTAATTATTGATTATTAATTATCAATTATTAACTGTTAATTATTCATTGTTAATTATGAATTATGAATTACTAATTACTAATTACTAATTAGTAATTATCAATGATTAATGATTAATTAATAGTTACTAATTACTAATTACTGATAACTAATTATTATTATTATTATTATTATTATTATTATTATTATTATTATTATTATTATTATTATTATTAGCCAAGCTACAACCCTAGTCAGAAAAGCAAGATTCTATAAGCCCAACAGGGAAAAATAGTTCAGTGAAGAAAGGAAATAAGAAAATAAATAAACAATGAGAAAAAAGATTAACAACTGTTATTCTAAAAACAGTAACATCTAAACAGATATGTCATATATAAAATCTAAAAAGGTTTATGTCAGCCTGTTGAATATAAAAACATTTGCTTGAACTTTGAACTTTGGAAGTTCTACTGATTCAACTACCTGATTAGGAAGATCATTCCACAACTTGGTCACCGCTGGAATTAAACTTCTGGAATACAGTGTTTTATTGAGCCTCATTATGGAGAAGGCTTGACTATTAGAAATAACTGCCTGCCTAGTATTATGAACAGGAGGGAGCTGTCCAGGAAGATCTGAATGTAAAGGATGATCAGAATTATGACAAATCTTATGAAACATGCATTATGAATTAATTGAACGACGGTGCCAAGGATTAATATCTAGATCAGGAATAAGAAATGTAATAGACAGTAAGTTTTTGTCCAACAAATTATTTTTTTTTTTTGACTCTTCATCTTCATTTTTGTTTTCATTTGTGATATCCATTACTTTTTTTTATGTAAACTGATGCTTTAATATTATTTTCTATTATTCTATGAATGTATGATTGAATAATGGTGGAAAGGTGTGAATTTTCATTAACATTTTTACACTCATTTGCAAAAATATGGGCAAAATCTTTTGGGGTAATTGATAAATTATTAACATCAATAAGACCAGGCAGGAGAACAATACTCGAAACAAGGTAGAATGAAAGAATTAAAATACTTCTTCAGAATAGATTGATTACCGAAAATCTTAAAAGACTTTCTAAATAAGCCAAGTTTTTGTGCAATTGAAGAAGACACAGACCTAATGTATTTCTAAAAGCTAAATTTGCTGTCAAGAATCACGCCTAAAATTTCCAAAGACTCATATAAAGCTAGAGAAATATTATCGGTGTTGAGATCCGGATGTTGAGGAGCTACTGTCCTTGACCTACTTACATTCATAATTTGAATTTTGTTAGGATTCAACTTCATGATCCATAATTTTCACCATGCACTACTTTTAGCTAGATCTTTATCAAGGGATTCACCAACCCCAGATCTACTTGCCGGTGATGAAATTGATGTAAAGAGAATAACATCATCTTTATATGCAACAACTGATTGATTGATTGATTTAAAGTTTTCAGGCATCTTGACATCTGAGGTCATTGACGCAAATATCCTTTATTTTATATAAAAAATAAAAGAATATTGAATTATGACCATAAAAGTTGAATGTCATTATAGAAGTTAAACAGTTTTAAGAAGACCTGCTTCTCAAATAAATCTAAAAATGCCCCTCACATAGTAGGACAGATCATGTCCAAGAATCTTGGTAAGGATGAACCTGCCATCCTCACCTCGAGCCTCAGAAAGATATATATTTCTTAAAGGTATTAAACAGTCGTCAAAATACGCTTGGTGTTGGCCCTTCAGCTGAAACTCGTGTGTCAACTAATACGGAGAAACCAAAAAGATGTCTCCCATTTTCGGGGCATCATGTTATACCTCCAAGGAGATATGACATTTGTTACTTCTCTCATTTTATTGCCACATAGACTATCCCAGTGCTGATGCCATTTATTGCAAAACAGTTTCTTGATGTTAGGTTGGAAATCATTACAGGGAATGGGATACCTTCTTAGCAGCAACCCGGATGCAGCATTCTTCACCAGTGAGTCTGCCTTCTCATTCCCAGACACACCTACATGTGCTGGAACCCAACAAAATCGTACTAAAACACCTCTCAGTCCAATAATAAAAATCCATTCTAAAATCTTTAAAACTAGAGGGTTAATAGAATTAAAAACTTCTAAAGCTTGAGCGACACTCCTTGCATCACTAAAAATGGTAAAATTACCCTCCTTTTCCAATGCTATTCTCTCAATAGCGGTTAGTATGCCATATAATTCAGCAGTAAATGTGGAAGTTGTTAGAGAAAGAGCACCTCTACAATTAAAACCATTACTATGTACTCCAAATCCAACGCCAGCATCAGAATTGGAACCATCAGTATATATAAAAGTCGATCCCGTTTGTTCTACATGTTCCATAAAAAGAGACCTGGATTCTAAGTCATTCATATTCTTCTTAATTCAAAAAAAGTATTTAAAAAAGATACCTCTGGTAATTTCCATGGAGTCGTTGATGATACCTTAAATGGCAGCACCTTAATTCTAATTATATGAAGACTGTTTAATAATTGATTTTGGTGGAACTCCAAGTATGTTTAGTGCCTTACAAGGCTTGCAGTCTGAAAGGATAAAGAATTAGGAAGTCTTTGCTATCTAAACCAATACCGAATAATAGAAGACATTCGGTAAAAGTATAGAGGTAACTCTCCAGCAGCAACAAGGAGACTTAGGATAGGTGAGGTTCAAAACTCTCCTGTGGACAATCTAATACCAGTATGAAGTATTAAATCTAATATCTTTAACCGGCTTGGGTGACTGAGGAGTATATTTCAAATCCATAACTAATTTTGGAAAAAATCAGGACCTTGTATAATCTTAAAATAGTATTGCGGTCTTCTGTATGGGACAATACTTTTAAACTATTCAGAGCCTCAAGACATTTAGGTTTTAATGCTTTTAAATGAGAAACCCATGTAAATCTACAATCAAATATCAAACCTAAAAAGTTAGCTTTACTCACACGTGAGATCCGTTGACCTTTAATGTATATATCCGGGTCTCGATGTACCCCCAGATACAACAAAAATGGTCAATAGCAGTTTTACTTGTCAAGAACTTAAATCCATTCATATTGGCCCACTGAATAATTTTGTCAATATAGAGTTGTATTTTTCTCTCAACCATTGCCATTCTAGCTCCGGCAAATGATATTGAGAGATCATCCACAAATTATGTTGAGAGAACATCCCGGGGAATGACTGAGGATATCCCATTAATTGCTAGTGCGAACAGGGATACACTCAGCACACTACCCTGAGGAACTCTTTCATCCTGACATTTATTCTCTGATAGAGTTTCACCCACTCTCACTTGAAAAACTCTATGTGAAAGGAATGACTGAATAAATAGTGGTAGCTCTCCTTTTAATCCTAATTCATGAATTGGTTTAAGTAAACCATATCTCCATGTGGTATCATATGCCTATTCAAGGATAAAAAAGACTGTCACATGGTGCTGTTTTGAAGAAAAGGCTTCACATACTGAAGATTCAAGTTGTATCAGCACATCTGTCGTTGAGTGCATTTTTCTGAATCCACATTGAATGGGTGATATAATACCCTTCATTTCAAGGTACCACATCAGACTTGCATTGACCATCTTATCCATGATTTTATATAGACAAGATGTCAATGCAATAGGTAGATAGTTTGCTGCTAAAAACTTGTCCTTACCAGGTTTTAAAAAGGCTAAAGTAATAGCTAGTTCCCGAACACTTGGGTAACTATGATCATACCATACTCTATTGATAATGCTTAAAATAAATAACTTTGTATTAAAATGTACATGCTTAACCATTGCATATGGAATTCCATCAGGTCCAGGGGCTGTATCATTACAAGTAGCAAGTGCGGAATCAAGTTCTCTTCCATTAAAAAGACAATTATACAATTCTTCCCTTCCTGTTACAAAATTTAAAATTTCCTTTTCTTCTATGATCCTATACTGGTGACCAAGAGCTGCTACACACTTGGATGATACATTTGAAAAATTATCAGCCAGGGCTTTGCTAACATCATTTACTTCTCTCACATACTGACCGTTCCCTTTCAACACTGGTGTGGGTTTGGGGTAAATTTGCCTGAAATCTTTTTTATTTTCCTCCATATAGAAGATGGTGGTGTTCTACTCCTAATGGAGGAAACAAAAGACACCCAAGACTTGCGTCTAGCTTCTTTCATGGCACGACGGAACTGTGCTCTACACTTTTTTTGTTATAAAATTTTCATCAGTACGGCGTCCACACAATCTAGTCAGAGATTTTCTGGTGGCTCTGTGCAAGGCTGTTAATTCTGAAGACCTCTACGGGACTGGTCGTCGTTTGAATAATGCAGTGGTTTTTAGAATCGAATTGATTCCTGCTCTATGGAGAGTTCCATTCAGTAGGTCTATGGCATCATCAATACATATAAACTGTTCTGCACTCCCCTTGATTTCACTTAGCTGATAATGATTGGCGTACAATCACTAGTATGCCAATTAACTAATGTCCTCCAATCGAAATCAAGAAGGCAGTTAGAGCTTGCAATTGAAAGGTCAATGCATGACAAGGTACCTGTCTGAACATGGAAGTGCGTGGGTTCTCCTGTATTAAGGAGTACGACATCCTCATTCTCCACAATTAATGAGATAATATTGTCCCTTGTGTTTGCCATAATATCACCCCGTAAAGGATGTCTACCATTCATATCTCCCAGTAAGAGAAAAGGTTGAGGGAGTTGTTGAATGACCTTAACTAAATACTCATATAAAATATTATCATCTGGAGGTAAGTACAGAGAGCATATTGTATATTTTCTCCCTATATCAATTTGAACAACCACTGCCTGCAGGGGTGTACAAATAGACAAAGGTATTTAGGGAACATTTCGACGAACGTACTTGACACTTCTACCATGGCTCCCTTCTTGGTGATTATATGGTGTTCTATAGGTAACATACTCTCGAGGACTAGGAGCGTTAGTATCAAGCTTACTTTCCTGTAGACATACAATTATGGGGGAATGTTCATGAATAAGGATCTTAAGTTCTTCATATTTGGCCCTTAAACCCTGACACTTTCATGGGAAATTGGAGGAGAAAACTTTGGATTGTTTCTGGAAGGCATCTTGGATGGGGTCTTCCCATTATCAGTTTTTAATCTAACATTATTACCTGCAGGTTCCTTCAGAGATGGTCTTGATATGTTTAGTTTTTCTTTTGTGTTTTTCTTTGTGTCCTTTTGATCTATTTGTTGAGGCGGGTGGTGGACCTCAACTCTAATTTCTTATTTATTCAGTTTATCTTCTGGTTCATTAGAAACATCAGCAGACAAAATATCAAATTCATTTGATGTCATAACTTTAATGTTTTTAATGGAGGGGGGTGACAGAAATGCAAGTCTCTCTCTTTTACAATTAATAGATGGTAGGATTCTAGGCTTTTGCATCTTTCCTACTACAGGTGCATCACGTATGTTGGTTTTAAGTGGAACCTCCAACAAATCTGGCAAAGACACGGCCTGTGAGTGGTTTGTACTAGTTTTTGTAATTTGGGTCGAGGGTTGTACAGAAATAGGCAATGCCTTAGTGTTAAAACGCCATGGTAAAGCCTTAGGAGGTAATATGCTTACCTCTTCATTTGACATTTTATCAGATGGTATATTTCTTTTACTAGAGCTATTGGAAGTACTAGGTGGGTTTGATTTTAATGCCTCAGCATAGGTATTTGATTTATTTAATAGTCTTTTGGCATGTCCCACACTTATATGTTCTAGATTAGATTTGTCGAGGGTAATTTCCTCCAACTTATACAGATCGCAGATCTTGTAGGTGGATTTATGATTGAACTGCAATTTAAACACCTGGCTCCAAGTACACATTCTCCATGGTAAGATTTGGAGCAAATATCCCACATTTTTGTTTATTTTTGCAAACTAAAGACGGGTGCCCAAATTTTAGATAATTAAAGCATTAGAGTGGCATTTGCTTGAATGGTCTTACTTTAATCATTTCGTGTTCTATAATATTATGGAAATGTACATCAGCATCCTAGAACGTAAGGATTATCATTGATGTATCTGGGACTTTGTGAAGTTTACATACATCTAGTGGACACATGGTCAGTATCTCCTCTGTAAATTCATACAGATCTCTGTTAAAAACTACTCCCCTTCCATAGCTAAATTTTAAGTGTGGTTTGACATCTAACTCAATATCATCATTATTTATTTTCATGTTGTACAGTATTACAGACTGTGTACTTGATTTGGCATGGATAAGGAAACAATAGTTTTCCAAAACGAGATATATCGCCCGGTGCAATAGTTCTTACTTTCTTCTGAATTAATTTGCATGTTTTAAAATAGTTCCCTGTAACCCGCTTTGATTCAGCTATAAGCCACATTAGTGGTTTTACCTTTCTCTGGGTAGGCATAACTAAATCCTGGTCTTTTTCCAACCAATCGCCAAGCCTATATACATCCAAATCCTTTGGTACCTTATCACAGAGAGGAGCCATAGCATTACAGTTATTAGTTTTAATATTAATCATGTTACTTACTGCACTAAAAGCTTCGTCATATCTAATGTAAGATATCCATGAATGCCATTTTTCATTTTCAAGTTTCATCCTTATTTCTTATACATCCATAGCACTCATATGCTTTATATAGATATATTAGTCTGTCTCTATTGAAATTTGGGTAACATGAAGGATTCGAAGTTTCCTCGTGTTACCCAAATTACTTGATTTTGAAATATCAGTAGAATGGTCCTTTCCTGTTCCGAGGTCATCAACAGAACTTTCCCTATTTAAATTATCAGAGGCCGTCAACAGTGCCGGGTGGGGTGTATCGAAAGGTCCAGAGTTAAGGGTGGGATTTTCTTTTTGCTTTTTGCTGGTTGTTTTGTTGATTTACCTGCTTGAGAATTTAAAGGATAGCTTCAAAACAGATATAGAGGCACAGGTGTAAGCTAGACCCACCTGTTAGGATTGAGACCAAGAAAATATGGAATCATCCTCCCCATATCTGTAATAATGGGCTTCCGGCCAGAAGCCAAGAGTCCCACCACAAGGATTGGATCCCCCTGGATTCCGATGAACCAACCCTTGAGAGTAGCTCCGTCAAAAAGGTCCAAACCATCTTCAGGATGGCTGAGATTATCCAATACAGTACTCTCATAT
>NW_027169480.1:47500-65000 GCF_036898095.1 Palaemon carinicauda
TTTTTGTTTTGTTTCATTGTCGGTGTCGGCTACCCCCCAAAATTGGGGGAAGTGCCTTGGTATATGGATGGATGGATGATGAAGCTACAGACTACTACGACATGACTCACTTTTACAATATTCTCCTATTCATGTGATTTTCCGTAAACCTATCTATAAAATTCCTCTAAATCTAGTCTTTTAACTTTCATACTTTCAGTTGACAACACAGTAAGATTGTTTAATCTACCAATGTTCACTGCAATGATGAGAGTAGTCTTAATGGATATCAGAACAGAGAAGCTTCTCTCTGCAGAAGCTGACGACATAGGTAACACTACAGAAATGTCTTCTCATATGGATTAAAAATTTACGGCAAGTCTAAAGTTTACGCTTTTGTAACGTCTTTCCAGCATGCGTTTTGCAGAGAACAGCTTATGTTTGAGATCATTAGTGTGAGCATATTAGATATGAATAAGCCAACACAATTTCTCGAAAGATAAGAATTCCGTCCTATGTGAGTTAAGTGACTGAAAGGTTTTTCACTTCTTACAACGTATGAAGTACAATAGAGTAGAAAAGTATATTCGTGGTAAATCCTTAACAATGAAGTCAAAGTGTGTGCTTCCTGATTGCTTTCCAATAAAATCACCAATAACAAACTCATGCAATCTTTTAGAAATCCTACGTTTCTTTGAAGTATCAAAACAAAGAGCTGTTGAACTCTTCTCCACCTTATCACACAAAGCATCAAAAAAAAAAAAAAAAAAAAAAAAAAAAAAAAAAACAGAACGCATCTCTTCGAGCTAAACTGTTATTCTTAATTAATTATACAGCTTTTGCCAAGTCAAGGCTACCTGACTGTAGTAAATGTAGTAAATCTAATAAAAAATGAAAATTATTTTGAAAAGATTAAGCACACTAGAATTACCTAAAAAGATATCTTAATTGAATGTGATTAGGATGAAACAGGGAAACAAATGATATTGGTAATGGTACAATGGATAAATGTAGCGAAATTCAGCATTCGCATATCTTGGCACAAAATTTCGGATTGATTGATTAATCTGAATTCATTTTAGCATCACAGCAAAACTTGGGAATCTGGAATATATGAGAATTTGTCCATATAATATTCATATGTAAATATGCATATATATATATATATATATATATATATGTGTATATATATATATACATATATATATATATATATATATATATACATCAGTAAAGTGTAGCCTTTCTAAAGGCTTAGAACAAAAGCTATTTACAACCCAAAGAGCTATGGAAAAAAGGATGACGGGAATAACATTAACACTAGGTGCAGAAGAAATATCAACATGGATACGTGACCAAACTATATTAAAGGTTATTCTAACAATATAAAAAAAAAAAAAACATTGGAAGGGCACATAATGAGAACAACATATAATAGATGGACATTAAGAATAACAGAATGGGTATGAACTAAGAAAATTTGCTGGTATAAACCGGCATAGGAAGACCATAAACAGACGTGAGTGGAAGGACATGTCTGAGGCCTTTGTTTTGTTGTGGCCTAATGAGGAAGGATGATGATGATGTTTTTACAAACACTCAGACATACACACATATACTATATATATATATATATATATATATATATATATTCTCCTCCTACACCTATTGACGCAAAAGGCCTCGGTTAGATTTCACCAGTCGTCTCTATCTTGAGCTTTTAATTCAATTTCTCTCCATTTATCATCTCAGCCATGTAGGCCTGGGTCTTCCCACTCTTATCGTGCCTTGTGAAGCCTAGCTGAGCGTTTGGTGAACTAATCTCTCTCGGAGAGTGCAAAGAGCATACCCAAACCATCGACATCTATCAATCATCATGATCTGATCCACATATGGTACTCGAGTAATATCTCTTATAATTTCCTTTCTAATCCAGTCCTGCCATTTAACTCTCAATCTCCTTCTGATGGCTTTGTTCTCAAATATACTGAATCTATTAGAGATGGTTTCATTATCTTATAACTCGAGTCTGTATAGTAACAACGATCTCACGAAACTGATGTATAGTCTGATTTTTATATGAAATTTCAGGCGATTTGATTTCAAAATTTTACTCAGCTTAGCCATTGTCCGAATTTTCAATCTTTCACTAAACTCTAATTCTAAAGACCCTGTATTGAAGATCATAGTTCCTAAATACTTGAATGATTCTACCACGTTAATCCTTTCTCCGTACAATGATATTTTATCTTCCATAGTATACTCGGTTTTCATCATCTCTGTCTTTCTCCTATTTATCTTCAGCTCAACATCGTGTGATATTTCGTGCATTCTGCTAAGCAACCATTGCAGATCCTGTAGTGTTTACCTATATATACAGTGTTTACCTATATATATATATATATATATATATATAAATACATATATATATATATATATATATAAATACATATATATATATATACATATATATATATATATATATATACATATATATATATGTATATATATATGTATATATATATATATATATATATACATATATATATATATATATATATAAATACATATATATATATATATATATACATATATATATATATATACATATATATATATATGTATATATATATGTATATATATATATATATATATACATATATATATATATATATATATACATACATACATATATATATATATATATGTGTGTGTGTGTGTGTGTGTGTGTGTGATTACACGAATGAAAAATATTTTATTATTGTAAGGGTTCATGCGTAAATAATCACTAGCATTTCTTCTTCATTCCGGATATAAAAACAATCACACAACACGAAAATGAATATCTATCTCTAAAAAGTAAACGTATTACAATTAGACATATGTACAACTGATAACACTTCATTAAACTATGAATATATTGCTATCACTTCTCAGAGTTTTTAAATCATGACGGATATTACTGATGTGGAAAACATTCATCATATTTGAACATATTTTTCGTCAATGGAGATGCCTTAGTGAGGCGTAGCCAGTGGGTGGGAGCCCGGGTGGGCACAGGAGTCTCATGGGTGGGCACGTGCCCACCCATGCCCACTCTTAGCAACGCCACTGCATAGGATCGATCGCGCAGTTTGTTTTCTTCAATCTCTTGATAATTCTGGTGATGTCATCCGTTAAAATAACTTCATTGCTTTACTATTTATAGCTAACGATTCATTTTTTACCAAGTATCTTTGTAAACTGACTGAGGATGGAAACTATGAATGAGATGAACGCAAAATAAGGAAAGTGGATATTATGTATTATGAATATTTTTTTCCTGTTTTAGTAATTTGACTCCATCTCATAGTACCTATTCCAGCGAGGTATTTGTTGACCAAAATCACAACTCGTGGGTCCTTGAGAAATAAATATATATCACAGGCTCATGATGGGGATGACAGGTACGTCCTTGGCAAGATTCTTGGTCAGAATACATCCTACAATAATGAAGGAAATTTTTTATTTATATCAGAAGCAGGTGTTCTGAAAGCTTTCTAACCTTTATACTGACCTATTTGTTTTTATAATTTAAATTCAGTTTCCTTTTGTAAATCATATTATAGAAAATGATAACTGTGTCATCTATCTTTGATGTCAGAGTGCCAGAAACCGAAAAATAAAACAATCAATAGAACTTTTTGATCCAAGCTGAGGCTTCAGGATTCACCGATGGTATTGGCATGGGATGAGAGTGGAATTAATGGGTCTCTCTAGAATTTCCAGAAAATCTGTCCTTCAACTACATCAGCAGTGATTTAAATGCCACTAGGGAGGGCAGAATACAGAATAGAAGAGCCACGGATGGATCATTATTTCTCATATACACTGATTCCATCACAGACAGCTGAAGAAAAAGTAACACAAAGGACAAATTCTCTCTCTCTCTCTCTCTCTCTCTCTCTCTCTCTCTCTCTCTCTCTCTCTCTCTCTCTCTCTCTCTCTCTCTCTCTCTCTCTCTATGTATGATATATTACTCAGTATATGTATTCGTACCGAAGAAATTATAGGAAAGACAAAAATTTTCACATTGATTTGACTTTTTTCATTAAGAAAAATTCGTAATTTAATTTTCTCTATGATTTTCAAAAAAGTATTATTACAAATAACACACACACACACACACACACATATATATATATATATATATATATGTGTGTGTGTGTGTGTGTGTGTGTGTGAGTGTGTGTGTGTGTGTATAGTTGTTATTGAGTAACAATTAACATTCACATACATTTTGAAAACCAAGATAAAAAAATGTTATTGTAAAAATAAAGATATACAGATTAAAAGAGGGCAAACTATTAACTGAAATGAATGATATTCGCTTTGTATGAAGAAAAGAACGAATGATTTAATGAAAAGACATGTTATAACGAGAAAATGGGAAATATTTTCTCTATGGATTAATCATTTCTTAATGAATTACTTGTGAGAGAGAGAGAGAGAGAGAGAGAGAGAGAGAGAGAGAGAGACAGAGAGAGAGAGAGAGAGAGAGAGAGAGAGAAATACGAGTTGCATTATCATGTTAGTATTATAATTGCACATTTCCTTTGAAAAGGCTGTCGATTCATTTCTCCAAATAAAATTAAGAAAAAAACACCTGAATACATCGATATATGTAGACGCTTTCATATTGATGGACTTCCTTTTGAGTCTTTGTCAACAATAACTATGTTTAATTGTGAATATTACCTTAATTATGAAAAATTTAAACATGTTATATATAAATCATCAAATATTAAAGTATTTCAACTTTAAAATTCACTATGATATATTCTAATAAGAGTTTGTTATGATATTTATCGAATTGTTCCTTAGCTCGTTTAGGCAATTGAAGAAGCACACAACTATTTTTTAACAGTTTTTTTTTTCGAATGGTGGTTTTCTATTAGTTATTTCGATCAAGAAAAATCTCTGTAATGTTTCTATTGGATAAATTGATCAGGAAGAAACACCTCAAATATTCCTCATAACCAGAGGGCGGCTGGCTGGAGATAAGGTCAGGGATTGGGTCGTTCATATGAAGAGAAAGAAGCGAAGAGAGTAAGGAAGGGTGGTTCGAGAATTGAAGAGACAGTGGAAGATGGAAATGGAAGGATGTTAAAAGGAGAGGAGGCCAGGCAAAGGTGGGAGGAATATTTTGAAAGTTGACTGAATGTTGATGATAATAGGGAGCCAGATATAATCGCTGTTGCTGGTGTTGAGGAGCCAGTGATGGGAGATGAGAATGAAAGAGAGATTACGAGAGAGGAAGGGAGAGCACTATATGAAACGAGAGCAGGAAAAGCACCTGTTATGGATGATATGAGAGCTGAGATGTTAAAGGAAAAGAGGGGAGAGGGATTATTTAATATGTGCTTTATGTTGTGAACTGTACCAGTAGACTGGGTGTGTGCGTGTATTGTACTACTATATATGGGTAAGGGAGATGTACATGCGTGTTGTAATTAAAGGGTTATTAGCTTGTTGATTGTTGTTGGAAAAGTGTATGGTAGAGTGCTGATTAATAGGATTTAGGAATAAACAGAGAATTCAATCTAAGAAGTACAGGGTGGTTTTAGAAGATGTAGGTGATGTATGAATCAGATTTTTACAGTTAGGCATATATGCTAGAAATATTTAGCAAAAGGAAGGGTGTATGTTGAGTTTATGGATCTGGAGAAAGCATATGATAAAGTCGATAGGGAAGTGATGTGGAATGTGATGAGGTTACATGAAATTGGTGAAAGGTTGTTGCAAGCAGTGAAAAGTTTCTAAATGGTAGTAAAGTGTGTGTTACGATAGGAAATGAAGTGAGCGAGTGGTTTCCAGTGAGAGTGGGGCTGGCACAGGGATGTGTGATGTCGCCATGGTTGTTCAATTTTTTTTTTGATCTAGTGGTGTGAGAGGTGAATGCTTGAGTGCATTGTCGAATATTAAAACTGATAGATGAGAGTGATCATGAATGAGAGGTAAATCAGTTGTTGTGTATGATAACGTACTGGTTTCAGACTCGGAAGAGAAGCTTGGTCGATTATGGACAGAGTTCGGAAGGGTATGTGAGAGAAGGAAATTAAGAATTAATATGGGTAAGTGTAAGGTCATGAGATGCATGAGAAGGGAGAGTGGTGCGATGCTGAATGTCATGTTGAATACAGAGTTACTTGAGAAAGTAGATCAGTTTAAGTAGTTATGGTCTGTTGTTGCAGCAAATGGCGGAGTGGAAGCATATGTACATCAGAGAATGAATGAAGGATGCAAATTGTTGGGGGCAGTGAACTAAGTGGTAAGGAATAGAGGGTTAAGCATGAATGCAAAGTGAGTTCTGTTTGAGAAAGTGATTGTACCTACTGTGATGTATGGATCGGAGTTGTTGGGAATGAAAGTGACGGAGAGAGATATTGAACGTGTTTGAGATGACGTGACTGAGGAGTGTGGCTGGTGTATCTTGATTAGATAAGGTTATGAAAGAAGTAATGATAGTGAGAACTGGTTTAGAAAATTATTTAGCAGCTAGAGTGGATATGAATGTGTTGAGGTGGTATGGGCATGCTGAGAGAATGGAAAGTGGCTGTCTGCTAAACAAAGTGATGAATGCAACATTTGATGGCAGAAGTACAAGAGGAAGGTCAAGATCTCGTTAGATGGATGGAGTGAAGAAAGCTCTTGGTGATGGGAAGTTCCAGTAGGCCCAGCTGCTTCTTCCGGCGCCTTGGTGACCGCGGAGGTAGAAGCAGTAGGAGATCCAGCTGTGGCACCCTAGCAATACCAGCCTAACTCAGCTGAATCCCTCGTTAGACTGGGAGGAGCGTAGAGAGGAAAGGCCCTCTTTTTTTTTCATTTGTTTGCTATCGGCTATCCCCTAGTAAAGCTAGATATATTCAACTGAAACAACAAATGACATGGATACCAATATTCCACTTATTCTGATTTAGATTAATGTCGACGTATTTTCAAGTGAACTGTTTACCTCTGAACCAATGTCTCTTGAACTGCAGGTTGCAATATTGAATATTCTTCAGATACTTGTTTTCCGTTTTTGCGACATAAATAGAGTCCGTTTTCCTCTGGCAGAAAATGACATAAATTTAAAACTAGGTCATGCTCACCTTTGAGCTAATCGAGGCCTCTCCTTGAACTTTTTACTTCATAAATTGTAATATTATCTTGGTCAAACATTGACATATTTTCAAGATTTATAATTTTACCAGAGTAGTTCTAAATTGTATTTATTTTTAAACAACATTGTCAAAAAGAATCTAACAATTGTTAATGGGATGTTGAAGGGCGTAAACTAACCACCATGAATGTTTATTTTTTTTATTTTATCTTATTTTTTTTTTTTTTTTTTGCTGAGACGGTACCTGTTGTACAAGACATTTCATATTTTCACATGGCGACAGGAAAGACTATTAATTATTAAGAATTTGGTATTTTCAATTGCCCTACTCTTGGTACCATCAAACTGTCTTTCCTGCCGTCCAGTCTTTAAAGATGGATAGTTTGCTAACTCCTCCTCCTTCCATATGCTTTACTCGAGCGAAAACGCCGACGAGGAGGCAGGCAGCCCGGCCGTCCGACAGTGTTAGAGACAGAGACACAGAGACCTCACTCACCTGGAAAGGTTTCCACATTTTTGATTTGTCCGACATGCCTTTCTTAGGCTAAAGGCTTTTATTGGGATCCCTGGTCTACGTCACCCTCTTGTGAACATCTGCCAAAATCCATCTGCAACGCCTTTGTGCATGGTTCGACAATGGTGAGTACCAAGAATATATAGGGCTTATTTTTAAGGTTATCATTGCGAACTCTCATTGCCTTGTGTTGCCTGTTAAAGTTTTTCCTGTCTGTCATTTTTAATCTTATGAAGATTCGTAATAGTTTTTTTTTGTGGTCAATATGTTTTATATATCGTATTCTCTTGTCCTTTCAGGTGATTTAGCTCTCGGACTAGTAACTCTAGCTTATTCATAAATTCACGTTAACACTTGGGTAAGAGAATCGTCTAATTATACATTAATGTTTCGAGTGATTATATTTATGACGAATTGTCTCCCATATTACGACCGAGCAAATTTATATTAGGTTTACCGTTCATTTCAGGATGGTGTTCGGTTTCGATGTATCGGCCCTTTTATTTCCTTCCTGATACTAATGTAAACCTCAGTTGCTCAATTGTAAGGTAATTTTAAGTGGGTTATTATTCCGATGGGTATATTCTTCTACATAAATGACCATGCTTTTTAGCTACTAATCTTCCTGAATATATCTTTACAGACAGCGAGCGAAGCAGAACGAAGGAAACGCCCTACGATCTACGTGAATTGCCTTGTTCTCCAACCAACTGTTTGTAACTCCGTTACTACGTTATTTTAAAGGCTTATTTATGTAATAAATATCATATTTAATTACATTTTTCCTTCCAACCTTTATTTCAAATCACAGATTTTTATGGTGTTCTGCTTATGGCGCCCAACGTGGGGCAACACAATGAAAGGTGCTTAATGATGTTGCAGATGATCCAGCAGAGAATTGACCACGACCGGGGCTCCCAGTAGTCTCATATTTCTATTTGCAGGACTTTGACATTTTCCTTTCCAGGATATTAACATTTCATTTAAATAAATATATTTTTCCTTTTCAGAAAGTTAACATTTTATTATTTTGCATTTGTTATACGTTTGTTATAATGGCTAACTTACAGGTACTGATTGGACAACGAAAAGTCATTCGGAGAAAAGTCACCGAACAATTCAATAGGTCTGACACCTATTCTGCCCTTACACAAGAAGAAAAGTTAGCTATTAAAGGTCTTCTTGTTAATTATAGAAACAAGCTGTCAGAGCTAGATGATCATATACTCTTGAAGAAATTTCCTGACGTATCTGATGAAGCAGAGTTAGAGCCAGAATTAACAAGTTGCCAGGATTATTTAGATAAAATTGAATATTGTTTACCATTCCTTGAGATTTCCAGGGGTAATAATGGTTCTAATATTCCCGACGTGGTCCGCAGTTTACTAAAACAGCCAACAGCTCCTCTTCCTAAGTTTACAAGTAAAGAAGGAGAAGATTTATTGAAATTTATAGCAGAGTTTGAGGCTACAACTAATGTATTTCAGTATCCTGATAGAGATTTACTTTTATTGCTGAAGCAACAGATAGACGGTCGAGCAAAGACTTTATTATGTTCTCTGGAAGCTGAAAACAGCGTTATGTAGATGCCAAAGAATTATTGATTTCCGCCTTTGCTTCTAAGGAGGTTTGTAAAAACAATGCAATTAGGAAAATTACGGAGTTAGATCTAAGAGAGAGTGATGATCCCTTCACATTTATTTCCATCCTCCGATCAGTATGTGAAGCAGTCAAGACTTTTAACATTGGCGCGGATGAATTTGTCAGATATTTTGCTTGGCACGGCTTAAATGGTCGTTTTCAGCGTCATCTTATTAATATTACAGGAAAGACTCATCCTTCCTTAAATGACATTATTTCACATTTCTTTGCAGCTTGCGAAAGGTACGAAAGTGACGGGAAAGGTGTTGAAAGCTTGAAATGTAAAGCTTCACGTGTCAAAACATTAACACTCCCGCTTCCTAAAGAGAGAACTACCAGCATGGCTGCGGAAGCAGTAACTTATGATAAAGACAGGTCTTTGCCTCTGTGTTCTTTGTGTTCTACGGTTGGAAATACAGATAAATTTCACTTTATCCATAAGTGCCCAAATTTTCTTTCTCCTACAGATAAAGTGCATGTTTTAAAATCTAGAAATGGATGTGTAAAATGCGGCCAGTTTAATCATGTTTCCGGTAAGTGCCGTTTTAAATTCAAGAGACGCTGTTCAAGTTGTAACAGCTGGCATATGACTTACCTGTGTGATAGGAGTCCGTCACCAGGCAGAAACGGAGTCCGTCACCAGGCAGAAACTCTAACGTTATTAATAACTGCAAATCCAAGGAGGAAACTTCTCAAATAAGCAGCGGTGTTGCTGTCCTTCCTACTTGTCATGGTGATTCCATTTGACCCACCTTTTCATTTAAAGTTGGGGGGACTGTTTACAGAGAACTGAAGGACAGTGGTTCGCAGAGCACGTTTGTCACTAAGAAATTGGCGGAGGAGAATAATCTTAAAATCATTAACTCTAAAGTAAAGCTAACAGTTAATGGGTTTAATGGTAACAAGGAGTATTTTACTGAAATTGTTGAAGTTCCTGTTACGATTGGAGATAAATCCTTTATAATTTATTGCTTGGTTGTACCAAACATTAATGTAGCATTGAAATTACCTCTGCTTGGTAGATTAGTTGATAAATTTCAGGCACAAGGTGTTAAATTAGCTGATCAAATACTTAATAAATTTTCTCATGAAATTGATAATGTTCAGCTCATTTTAGGTACAGACTTCACTTATTGTATTGCAGGTACAGATACAGTTTTTGGAGGAATAAATTCATCGATGTATACCGAGTGTCATGCAGGTATTTTGCTGTCTGGTAGCATTGATTTAATGATTAAGAATATTGATAATTTAGCTGATAAGAGAGTGCAAACCTCGGCTGTTAGTAACCCATTTGAGTGTAGTTCTGCTATTCATATCCAGAGTAGTTCCTTTTTGCTGAACTCTAAAGTTGATATTTTTGCCGATGGTGACATTAATACTAACTTTGAGGTAAACTGTTCATTTTCTGTAATAAATGAAAGAGGTATGCTTATGGAGAAACCACTGCAACAGGCCACTGATCAACTTCTAGAGTCTGAATGTAATTATTACTTAAATCACGATCAGAATTTCTACAATGATGAAAGTATTGAACTTAACAACCAGTTGCAAAATTCTTGGTTTTTTTTTTTTTTCAGTACCACATTTAAGTACAAATGAAGTTCCAGAATTGTCAACTACCATACCAGCATTTGAGATGCCCACTGAGGTTCAAGCAACTCCTTCCACAGCTCAGGTTATTGAAGTTGCTAACAATCTTATTGATATTAATAATTATTCCAATTTCAGGAAACTTGTATTGATTTTTCGCAGAATTTTCTTAGTGGTGCACAAGTGGAAGCTGAAAGCGAAAATTGCTTGCTCACCAGTCGCTAATTACTTTGCCCAGGCTATAAATTACTTGTTAAACAATGAACAAAGGAAGCATTATCCTGAGGTATATTCTTACCTACAGCATGGTCTTAATTCCAGAAAAGACATTCCTCCTATTATAACGCAACTTAATGTATTTTTAGATTCACAGGGTCTTCTGAGAGTTAAGAGTAAATTCAAAAAATGGAATCATGGCTTAAGGGGAAATTACCCTTTATTATTGCACCCAGACAGTCATTTGACCAAACTAATTATTTGGGATGCACACCTTAAATTATTACATTCAGGATGTTATTCTGTATTAACAGAGCTCAGAAAGCATTATTACATCCCTAAACATTTCTCAGTTGTGAAAAAGGCTCTTAAACAATGTGTTCATTGTCGTAGGTTTAATAATCGTTATATAAGGTTAAATCAGAACTTTTACAGAGACTTCAGAGCAGATCCTCCTACGGTTCCTTTTTCTAACATATTTATGGATTATCTAGGACCCTTCAATACGAAGGATGGAAAAGAGACCCGTAAGGTTTGGTTACTATGTATCACCTGTACTTGGTCTAGGGCAGTTAACCTCAAAATTTGTAGGAGTTTGAATGTTGCAGAATTTTTAAGAGCATTTCAGCTACACTGCTTTGAGTACGGGATTCCTCAACTTTGTATTAGTGATCTTGGGACTCAGTTGGTGGCAGGATGTAATACCATAACTTCCTTCATTAGTGACCCTCAGACGCAATTATATTTTGAGGAAAATAATGTAAAACCCCTCTCCTTTCAGCAATATTTCAAAGGCTGCAGTGAATTGGGATCATTAGTAGAAGTCTATGTAAAAATGGTCAAAAGATTAATGTTTGGAGCAATTAAGAATTTTATATTGACGTATGTAGACTTTGAATTTCTTGTCTTTAATATTGTGCATCTCATTAATCGACGACCTATAGCCTTCAAAGAAGCTGTTCGTGCTGAGACTGACAATGTGCCCGAACCAATAACGCCGGAACAGCTCGTGCGAGGCTATGAATTGACTTCTCTAAACCTTATCCCTAATCTTCAACCTCTTTCAGTTGAAGATCCAGAATTTGACCCTGATAATCAAGCTATTTCTCAGAATTACGTAAAGTTGTGTAAAATTAGGCAGACTTTAATAGAGACCTATCATAATGAATTTCTAGGTACTCTGATTCAGCAAGCAGTTGACAGAAAGGGGCGGTATCGACCCGTTACTCATAAATTACTGAAGGTTGGCGATGTTGTATTAATTAAGGAGGAACATACCAAAAGGAATAATTATCCTCTAGGCATAATTTTGGAAGTTTTTAAGAATGATTTGGGTGAAGTTACCCATGCTGTTATTAAGAAGGGAAAAACAGGCCAGACATCAAGGTTGCATGTAAATAATATTATTCCAATACTAAAAAACACAGGAAGTACCAATTCAGCTACTCCTGATGTTTGTAATTCTGTTACTTCGTCCTTAAGGCCCAAAAGAAAGGCTGCTGTATTAAGCCAAGAAAGGACAAGACAGATGCTTTAATCTTTATTCAGTATTTGTATTTTCTTGTATTTAATTTAATTATTTTTACATTTCTTAAATGTATTTTTTCTTACAATTGTCCTTGTTACATATGTTTCAGGATGGAATTTTTTCATTTCTGAAAAAATCCCATCTTCGCCCCTGGACTGTACAAGACATTTCATATTTTCTCATGGCGACAGGAAAGACTATTAATTATTAAGAATTTGGTATTTTCAATTGCCCTACTCTTGGTACCATCAAACTGTCTTTCCTGCCGTCCAGTCTTTAAAGATGGATAGTTTGCTAACTCCTCCTCCTTCCATATGCTTTACTCGAGCGAAAACGCCGACGAAGAGGCAGGCAGCCCGGCCGTCCGACAGTGTTAGAGACAGAGACACAGAGACCTCACTCACCTGGAAAGGTTTCCACATTTTTGATTTGTCCGACATGCCTTTCTTAGGCTAAAGGCTTTTATTGGGATCCCTGGTCTACGTCACCCTCTTGTGAACATCTGCCAAAATCCATCTGCAACGCCTTTGTGCATGGTTCGACAATGGTGAGTACCAAGAATATATAGGGCTTATTTTTAAGGTTATCATTGCGAACTCTCATTGCCTTGTGTTGCCTATTAAAGTTTTTCCTGTCTGTCATTTTTAATCTTATGAAGATTCGTAATAGTTTTTTTTTTGTGGTCAATATGTTTTATATATCGTATTCTCTTGTCCTTTCAGGTGATTTAGCTCTCGGACTAGTAACTCTAGCTTATTCATAAATTCACGTTAACACTTGGGTAAGAGAATCGTCTAATTATACATTAATGTTTCGAGTGATTATATTTATGACGAATTGTCTCCCATATTACGACCGAGCAAATTTATATTAGGTTTACCGTTCATTTCAGGATGGTGTTCGGTTTCGATGTATCGGCCCTTTTATTTCCTTCCTGATACTAATGTAAACCTCAGTTGCTCAATTGTAAGGTAATTTTAAGTGGGTTATTATTCCGATGGGTATATTCTTCTACATAAATGACCATGCTTTTTAGCTACTAATCTTCCTGAATATATCTTTACAGACAGCGAGCGAATCAGAACGAAGGAAACGCCCTACGATTTACGTGAATTGCCTTGTTCTCCAACCAACTGTTTGTAACTCCGTTACTACGTTATTTTAAAGGCTTTTATATGTTATAAATATCATATTTAATTACATTTTTCCTTCCAACCTTTATTTCAAATCACAGATTTTTATGGTGTTCTGTTTACCTGTTTTTCTATTTGTCTTATAAAGGTTTTTTTTACCTCTCTTTAAAATTCTTAACCCTTTGTTTTCTGAAGAGGAAGACGGTCCCCTTGTAATCTAGAGTATTTTCCCATCTTTTATTAATAAGGGTTTATTTCATTTATCATATAAAGACGGAAAAATATGTATTATAATAGTATTTGACCTTTTGTTACCGTCAAAAGCAACTCCAAAATTAGTAAAAATCATACGAACTTCATCTCCAAAGCCAATGAATGTGTGTGTGATAATATGAATTGTGAGAAGACAATCGCAAGATCTAAGTTTCAAAGGAAAGCCAAAGGTTAAACTACGATGTTTTGGATTTATATGATTGGATTTATTAATTTAGGCCAAAAGGCCCAGCACTACTGGGTCATGGAAGGTCATTCAGCATCCATATCCATATTATTATTGGTGTTGTTTTGGTTTTATTGTTGTGTTTGTTGTTATTTTTATTTTCTTATCACAGTCTACAGAGACTGGTGTTTTGTAGTGTGGGGTTATGGGACTATAAGCAAAAGCTCCGGAGAATCTGGGTGTGTGTCTGTGTTTTCCTTAGGAATTCGTCATTTTGTTCACTCTAGGTGTTGTTCTAAGTAACATGCACTTCTGCACAGGCCCTGGGGCTGTACCGGCTCCTACTTTCTCAAGATTTCTTTTCAGTAACTTAAGTAAGGTCCCTAGTGCTCCTGTGATTATTGGCATCACTTCTGCTTGCATAATTCTCAGCGTTCTCAATTCAATTCGTAAGTCCGACAGTACTTTTCTATTTTTTCTCTCCCCTTGTCTTACTCTCTTGAGTCCCACGGTGATGCAAGATCTATGAGTGATACCTTTTTTGTTGTCTTGTAAACCAAAGGGACATGTGGTCGATGTGCTCGTATCACCCAGAAAACTCATAGTAGTTTGGTTTGATAATTTTCTACCACAGGTTGCTGTTAATGTTCGTACCATCTATTTCAAATTTTCTATAAAGACTTCAACTGAGGGCTTTAGCCACAACGAATATAGGCCAATCACGGAGAATAGGGCTCACCAGGACAGCTCGACGGCAAAGAAGGATTCGTCCTCTGGTAACTGCTCTATACATTGCTCACTGGAGAGAGAGAGAGAGAGAGAGAGAGAGAGAGAGAGAGAGAGAGAGAGAGAGAGAGCTCTATTAAAATTTTCATTATTATAATATTCATAATTATAGGTAGTTTTTCAAATTAGGAAAATTATTAGAATAATAGTTATTAAAATTACTACGTATCATGTCTATAATTATATAGATTATAAGAAAGTGCATAACAATGACTGGCGATGAGTTGATGAGGTATATTATGTCCTTGCATTGTGACATTGTATAATACTAAATTGTTATGCTGAAAGGTCAGAATATCAACATTGCATAAAGTATTTATTTCATCTCTTTCGAAGGTATTCATATAGGAAAGATTTTGTACAACGATTGTTATAAATGACAACTGAAACTTATAAAAAAATATTTTTAAAAATCTTAATTTACCTAATGGTTATAGATTAAGTGAACTAATTGCTCAGCACCCAACTGCTATCTTATGATATTTGAATACTAGAAATTTGAAAGCTAAGAAAAATAATTTCCTTTTATATTAATCATATTTTTATCAATGGTAAAAATAAGTGTGAAGTGTATATGTTGAACCCATTAGAGAAATATGTATCTGAATGCCTGTAGCACAGGTGAGAGACGTGAGTGTTGAGTACAAGTGTTTACTGTTGAATTTCAACGGCTTTTTTAGATATTTGAAATGGGCAAAGAAAATAATTACAATAATTTTTTTTTTCTCTGAATCCAAATGCAAATATACAGTTGAGGCTAGTATATATTCAAATTAGGCAAATAAAAATGACTTACAAATGCCTTTTTTTTCTTCTGAATCCAAATGCAGATTTACAGTTGAACAGATTAAAAATACGACTGGCAAAAACTCTTCATTTACTATTTCTGTGTGGAAGCGTCATTATAAAACATTTTCCCTAAAGAATTATGTGGCTTCCTCTCAGAGGAAATCCAACGGCGTTTTAGAATTCCAACATATTTATAAAAGAACTTTACCAGTTAGCGAAGTTAAATGTCGATTACACATTATTTCTAAATATCTTTTCTCTAAAATATTAAGATGTATAGCATTTCCTTTTTTTTTTTAATCTTATCATACTCACTAATTTCTCTTGCAACTTTGATCTTGGCAACGTTTTTATATTTCCTATCTAGTAAAAAGTTTCTTATATTATCTTTTTCAGTATGAAGGAGGATGACAGTTTCATTTCACTATCATTATTATTATTATTATTATTATTATTATTATTATTATTATTATTATTATTATTATTATTATTATTATTATTATTATTAATCTACAACCCTAGTTAAAAAACTAAATTCTACAAGCGCAAGGTCCCCAACAGGAAAAAACAACCCATTGAGGAAATCAAATTAGGGAATAAATAAACTGCAAGAAAAGTAATATGCTACTGACATAATGGACATTTTACATCATTTAAAAAAAAATTAACAGATCTTTCATATAAAACTATAATAAGATATTTACATTATCCTGTTCGACATGAAAATATTAGCGGAAGTTTGAACTTTTGAAGTTCCACCGATTCAAGAACTAAAATTTGCAGTGAACTGTATGATACTTTACTCTTTCAATGTCAGTTTGTACACTGTCAAAAATATCAATTTCGTCACTTCATAAACGATATATTTATTAATGATCAGAATAGGACGCAAATCCAAATTAGTCGCGTTGTACAATGATTGCAATTATATTGCACAAGCCTATGCAAAAAGGAAATTGAATGAAAATATCTGAAGGAGATAATTGTCTTTCCTTCTTTCTATAAATGATATCCAGATCTTTCTTATAGTTCATTGCTATTATCAATAATCATCATATTCTAGTAAATTTGGATAAACTTTTATATTTCTTTAAACTTGATGAACAAAACTCTAAGTGTACTATCCTTAAATACTTATATACACACACTCACACACACTCACACACACACATATACACACACACACATGTATATATATATATATATATATATATATATATATATATATATATATATATATATATATATATATATATATATATATATATATATATATATAAAGTAAATATAGGTAGTAGATTTGGTCAGGGCACCAGCCACCTGTTAAAATACTCCAACTGAAGAGTTATTGGGTCTTCCACTAGCCAGACACGTGCTATATTGGATCCCTCTTTATTGTTATGAATTCTTTTTCCATTGCCTAGACATACACCGAAGACTCTGGCCTAGTCTTTACCCAATCCTCTGTCCTCATACACCTGACAACACAGATTACCAAACAATTATTCTTCAGTCAATGGATTAACTACTGCACTTTAATTTATTTCTAATTTTACGTAGTTCAATATCCTCTGTACCATAGTCTTTCATTGTATTAAGGTAGAGTTTTCTTACTTGAGGGTACACTTTGGTAAAACATTCTCTCTTATTTCTCTTTCTTTTATTTTTTTTAAGTGTTTATTGTTTTTATAAGAAAGATCTATTCTAATGTTACTGTTCATGGAAAATTTAAAAAAAA
>NW_027169480.1:87500-90000 GCF_036898095.1 Palaemon carinicauda
TCTCATTAGACATCTCTACTACCACATTTGGACCTTAGCCCAGTCCTATATCAGGGATTTTAGTGTCAGACTCGCAATAGGGCTCACAATAAAGAAGAGATCCGTCTGAAGTACATGCAGCCCAAACTTTGAATCCAAATCTTACTGGTTTCTCTCTTATAAACTGCTTTACCCGGTGTTTTCCATAATAAGGGATCATAATTTCATCTATGCTATGGAATTATTGCTGAAGCTGAAGATTGCTGACATTATTGACGTGGTGGAAAAGTGGACTTAACTGAAAATTAAGAATGCCATAATAAAGATAAGGTTTTATTGGTCAATATATTTCAGTTCTTCAGTATATCATACAAAAGAGGAGAAATAAATCGACAAACATTATTTATGTGATAAATCATCAAAACCATAATCTGAGATTATAGTATAAAAAGAAACATAACTTTTACCTTGTAAAATCGGTCGTCGGTCATTTTCATATTGCTAGCAAAATGAAGACTTCTAAGAATTTTATCAAATGTATCTCTCCTAATGCTTTCAGAAACCCAGTAATTGAATACATCAGGAGTTTCAGACCTGTACATTCTTCGGTAGGGAAGTTTGTTTTAGCCAGAAAGTATATGAATAGACAGAAAAATCTTCACATTTTGTGGTGTGATGTGGTCTTTAGAGAGTGACTTTCGTTCTCCATATTTTGTGCTCTGATGATAAAGTTCTTCAATCCATTGTTCAGTCCAGAAAAGATTTATGCAGTCGACATGGTTATTTACTTTTTCTTTCAATTTTTCAATTGCGACGTCTGTGGCGAGAATCCTTCTGAGCAAATGACCAGGATTGCATGCAACTTCATCATCTGAAGCATTCGAGTCTTGGTCAGTGTCTGCATCCGTATCCTCGAAAAAGGGGGGGGGGGGGAGAGGGGAGATTTACAGAAACATCTACTTCTTTATTGTCACGTTCATCCAGAAGGTTGTAGATTCCATTCAAAGTAAGTGTGCAGACAAGATATATATAAATAAATAGATAAATATATAAGTAAATAGATAAATATATATATATATATATATATATATATATATATATATATATATATATATATATATATATATATATATATATATATATATATATACATATATACATATATACATATATATACATATAGATATATACATATATACATAGATAGATAGATAGATAAATAGATAGATAGATAGATAGATATTTATATATATATATATATATATATATATATATATATATATATATATATATATATATATTTATATATATATATATATATATATATATATATATATATATATATATATATGTGTGTGTGTGTGTGTGTGTGTGTGTGTGTGTGTGTGTATGTATGTGTGTGTGTGTATGTATGTGTGTGTTTACCTGCGTATAGACCTATATATTGGCATTCACATACATGTACTATCATTTTTGTAGGAACACTAATGTTACGTTTGCAAGATAAAACATCAGTGAGCAAGAAAAATTGCATCAGTTTTTCTTATAAAACTCCTGTGGAGCTGAGTAGCAAACAAAGAATTGAGTTCATTCAACGTTAATTTCTTCTCTCAGTCATGAAACTACGAACTAAATATACTCTAATAAGATTTTGACCTCTATTGGAAAAATAAATGAACTCTATATAAGAAAACGGAAAAAAATGATTACGTTATAGCCTAGCGGCAGCAAAAGCTGCCATTAAAATGCTTTTCTCAGTGATGGACTTGAAAAAAATTGCAGAGATATTTTATGGATAACACACAAAAAAGAAACCTCTAGATCACAGAAACACAGCAATAATGTTTTGAAATCAATGTAAATTTCATATAGAAAATACCTTTCTTTACAACTAAATGTAGTACTCTTTTCACCCCTCTTAACTTATTCACAATCTAAGCTCAACTGACAGCATTAGGTGAGTTGTAGGGTAATGTGGCCCGGTCAGCAGCAAGAATGAACTTATTTCAATATGCTCATAATGTAATATAAGGCTGTAAGACATACAGACGATTCTGGACACTTCAGAATATAGTGGCAGCTTTTGCTGCCGCTAGGCTGTAATGGGTTTAATACCGAATTCTATCTTGGGAATATATATCCACTTGGAATTCATTTTATGGTAACAGCTTCTGGCCGGGTGGGGATTCGAACCACCACCTGTTCGGCTGGAGACTATGCCTGCAGTGACCATGCCGACTGAGCTATCAAGAGAGACTAAAAGTTTATGACAAGTTCCCGTACATATTCCTGTCGAATTCCGGAATCTGTTCACAGACTTGAAATAAACCCATCTCCACCATGATAGCTGAATCGTGAGTTAGCAACACGTGGTTATTTTAATGAACATATATCACAAGCACACGTGATTTCAATTAATGTAAATATCACCCACGAATGGCATTTAATACCGAATTCTATCTTGGGAATATATATCGACTTGGAATTCATAGTCTCCAGCTGAACAGGTGGTGGTTCGAAT
>NW_027169480.1:102500-105000 GCF_036898095.1 Palaemon carinicauda
TATATATATATATATATATATATATATATATATATATATATATATATATATATATATATATATACATAAATAAATAAATATTTTAAGAGCAGTTACAACAATGAAAAAAAAATTGTCTATATAAAGTATAAAAACATTATCAAAATAAGAGGAAGACGAATAAGATAGAATAGTGTGCCCAGGTGTACACTCAAGCAAGAGAACTCTAACCCGAGACGGTGGAAGACCATTTTAAAGAGTCTATGTCACTACCCTAAATTAGAGAAGAATGGTTTGGCTTTGAAGTGTTGTTTTCCTAGGGCAGTAGTTAACCCCTTGGATAAAAATGAATTGTTTGGTAAACCCAGTGTTGTCAGGTATATGAGGACAGAGGAGAATATGCAAAGACTAGGCCAGACTATTCAGTGTATGTGTAGGTAAAGGGAAAGTGAACCGCAAACAGAGAGAAGGATCCAATGTTATACTCTCCGATTTGAATCAAAGTGCAAAATCAGATTTAACTCAACATTCACGAGATCGATTTATAGCCCGATATCTGAAGGGGAAGTAATCAAGCTTTTTATATTGAATGATCGAGATAGGTACCTTCGCAAGTCTGCTTGTCGCCAGGGACTACAGATGGTTTCAATTCTATTAGAAATCGTATTTTGTGTTGCCAAAGGGTTTTAAATTTGATAAAGAACGGAGTAGATTTTCACTAAGGAAGGCTTCCCCAGTACAACATGGACAATGTTCCCATAACTACCAATTTTTTCTAAGATTTACTTAATAAAAAACATTCCGGATGCAATTCCCACTGGAAAATCGAACTTGTTCTAAATAGTTATTTCCTGTGAGAGGAAACCAGCAGAATTCGCAGAGAGAGAGAGAGAGAGAGAGAGAGAGAGAGAGAGAGAGAGAGAGACCCTCTTGTTATCATTACCAGCAACATAAATATCAACAGCAACTACTTCTACCACCAGTACTACTACTACTACTACTACTACTACTACTACTACTACTACTACTACTACTACTTATAATAATAATAATAATAATAATAATAATAATAATAATAATAATAATAATAATAATAACAATAATAATAATAAAAGGAAGACCATTTGAATTCAATTTCCAATAGTTTATTCCGGAAATCCTTTGGCAATGAGAGAAATCCCAGGATTGTTCAATCCTATTCTTATATTTATTACATACTAAACGCAGATTTTATAAAATTTCTCAAATATATAAGAAAAATTTAAATATGTAGAAAATGAATAAAAAGGTTTATATGAAAGGAAAATTTATTTCAACTGCTATGAACTTTAATCTTTGCTTTTTTTATCAAAATGTCATTAGATTTGACAGAGTAGTTTTAGAAGTTGTCTCCAAAATTCGAGATGGCAATCCACCTGAGTAAGATGAGTAATAAGTTCTTGAGGTCCGTAAGTATGAAATCCACAATGGATAAAGTTTCCTTCCATGAGAGAAATTTATTATTAGATTAAATTAAATAACTTTTGGTGGTGTTTGTAATTATATTGCATAAGTTTCTAACTTTCAACAAAGCAAAATGATTGACGAACCAATTGCCATGCCTTGCCTGGGAGATCCTAAATGTTCTTTTAACGAAACCACAAATCAGCCATTTGAAAGAGGATACTGTTCACGTGGAGAAAGGTGTTCTTATATTCTGGAATTGAAGTCTGAGCTGTAGGTTGTATTGGTTTGAAAATCCCTTGAAGATAGAGGCCTTTTAATTCCTTCCCTAATTTGTGAAAACTATTCAAAAAGCGGAAATTTAAATCTGAACTACAAGTGAAGAACAAGAGAAGAAAAAAGAGGGAGTTCCTGAATATGATTAATAAAGGGTGGGATTTATAAAAACAGAGAAACGAAGATATCCACAGTCAAACAAACGACACGAGAGAGAGAGAGAGAGAGAGAGAGAGAGAGAGAGAGAGAGAGAGAGAGAGAGAGAGAGAGAGACGTATCTTCAACCGTTACCTGAATGTATATTTATTGCTAGTGCCTTAACTGGTTTTTGTTTGCTTATTACGATCCACGTAATGGATCCAAATATTTTTACAAGAATGATGTGATGAATTTTAGTTCAAAGATTAATTTGATGACAACATTCGTGAGATGATTTCCTGTGGAAATTTATACTTTTATGAAATTATACTTCCGGCATGATGAAATATCCAGAAAGCGTAAACAGCTATGAATGTTTGTATCGTTGTACCATGAAGTGACGTTTCATCATCTATTTTTAGAGAGAGAGAGAGAGAGAGAGAGAGGAGAGAGAGAGAGAGAGAGAGAGAGAGAGAGAGAGAGAGAGAAGATGGAATATCCATCTGAGATATATATTTTTTTTTTATTGGTAAAATTACTTCAGGTGATAATAATTATGATTGTCCTTCAAAACAAATATTATTGGAACATGGATCCTGTTTGTTCAATGTAAAATAACTGGACACCCCAGACAAGATTGACAGTCAATCACATGCATTTAAAA
>NW_027169480.1:110000-127500 GCF_036898095.1 Palaemon carinicauda
AATTGAATCAGTTATTTTAAATGACACTAAAAATAACATAATCTTAAACTTCAATTATTTTAATTTCAAAATCAATGTTGATATGCGTAATATGGAAAGCAATATTGATTTCCGCCCCATTCGTCCTTTCCAATAGAAAGGATTGGGCTCTACGAGACCGCTCTAAATGTAAATTGGAGGGCAATAATCTATTCATGAACTTCAACACCCAAAATCCTGCTGGATGTTTGTCAAATGCATCGGGCTCGAGATTGACAAGATGATATAGCTTTAAAATAGATTTGAAAGGAAATCATGAACATGAAGATGATGTAATGATAAATACAGACATTTGTGGAAACTTATGATACACAGCTGAACGTTCCAAGCTTATCATCCAGTGTTGATGCTTTGAATTACAATTACGTGCACACAATTACACAAACGTATAGACGTGTTTTTCTTATGCATATAAGCCATATATTTTGATACCCTTATGTCTGGATTCTCTGTTATACCTCAAGTCCAGCCACTAATAGTGATAGTTTCTCTAATTGTTGTTTCAGACACCTTGTTATATGTACAAACACATAAAAAGTCTACTAGAATCTAATCATGAGAACATTTGTTTAAATCTGCATGAATATACACACCGTCTGAACCGAAAAGGAGGACTTTTCTTGAATAACCACGAGACAAGTACTTATTAACTCTGCAAATATTTGATTTCGAAAATTGAAACTTCTTTACCGAAAAAAAAGAGTACAGAAGGAAAAAAAGGGGAAGAATACAAAGAATTCATGACAAAATCTTGAAATATATATCATACATTCATCGAACTTTTATGAGAATATTGAAATACATCACACAAAAGTGACAAAAAACTCAAGGAACTGGAACCATACACCGTCATAATGCAGAAACGCATTATTGTCACGTTTTTACACGAAAAAAAAAAATATTCATGAAAGAAGTATCATGTTTAAGCGAAAGTCACTAAGTCGCCTGTCAAAATCTATCATCACTCCCCAGGTCATTTAATTCGATGACGCAGATGTTTGAACAGGTATTCTTGCATTGTCCACATGCAAATGTACAAGCCAATCCATTCTTTTTGACAAGAACATAGAAGTGTAGACCATCCGGTTTTGCAGCTACACCTGACAATAACAATAGTTTCTGGCCGGCAGAGGAATCAAACCTTGGTCTAGGAAGCTGGTATGACAGTGACAGTGACATAGCATTTAGCACATGGCTAAATTCTATGTCTTTGTCATAACAGATGAATATTTGATGATCGTTCAAACTGTGGTTGCTTTTGCTACTCGTTGTGAGAGCATACTGGGTGAAGATGACACTGCTTTGCTTGTTATTCTCTGTTATCATGGCAGAGACACGCCCCACAACTTGTTCTTCAAGCCAGAGCCAAAGTCTCAAAGAAGTGGCTTGGTGTGGACACCATGGATCCAACAGAGTGGTGATAGAAAGTCTGTGACGGGTGAATGGTTCCTCAAACCACAAATTTGGAACCAGATCCTCGAAAACTCCTTGTTATTGATTGATTCTCCCTTGGGTCTCTGATCCCGAGGTATAAGAGAGAATCCAGAAGTTAAGGAATTAAAATAAATGGCTTATTTGAGTATATGCAT
This sequence comes from Palaemon carinicauda, assembly GCF_036898095.1. NCBI lineage: Eukaryota > Metazoa > Arthropoda > Malacostraca > Decapoda > Palaemonidae > Palaemon > Palaemon carinicauda. The sequence goes on from NW_027169480.1 coordinate 111,629, forward strand.
ATATATATATATATATATATATATATATATATATATATATATATATATATATATATATATATATATATATATATATATATATATATATATATATGTGTGTGTGTGTGTGTGTGTGTGTGTTTGTATATATATATATATATATATATATATATATATATATATATATATATATATATATATATATATATATATATATATATATATATATATATATATATATATATATATATATGAGATCTTATAAATTTCATATCTACCTAATACTTTGAAAGAATTTACAATTGTTTGCTCTGTGAAATCGTTTCATGGAAAACCAAATTCATATTCGTATTTGGTGAAAAAAATCAATAGTTACTCATTGAATTGGGATAATAAAAAATCTTAGTTTATTTATTCTTGAATGAATAATACGGGAAATTAGATTAAGGAAAATTCCATATTGTGTTGTCATTTCTAATGGTACCATTATTACGTAAAATTTAGTCTCCGATGCTATATTAAATTGAGGAAAGAATGATCAAATATAAAATTTTTTAGCAGTATAAATGATATTGTTAATGATTAAGTGCATTACCTTATGATTCTTATAAACAATGATTAGTTCAATATCGCATTTTGGTAGTCCTAATTATTATTGATATTTGCAATATTGCATCTTAGCAGCACTAATTGCCATTAATATGGACAATATCACATTTTAGCTTTGGTAATTATCTTTGATAAACCCAATCTTGTATTAAATTAGCAATAATTACTTGAAATCAACGTGATGTTTATATAATGAATATTCGGGCAAAGGATTATATATTAATTTTATCAAAAACAAAAAGAAAATCTCTTTTGAATTATTATAAGTAGAATAAAACTAAATGTCCCAGAAGGTGTTCATTGTCCATTCAATTACCTCCAAAGCTTCCATGTAAGAATATATAATCACCCTAAAACATCTAGCTTTATTGTGAAATTGAAACAGCGCGTATGGTGAAAAACAACATTTTCTTTCTTGAATTCTTATACTATTATTTTTCCCTGAAAGCTTGGTGCTTACCTGAACAGCGGCACCTCCTATGACAAGGAACGGTTCAATAACAGATGAAAATTCTTTTGAAGGAGGGAATGGAATAAGGCGAATAATTTTGAATTACATACGATATAAAAATTCTTTTTTGTTGCGAATAAGATTTCAAAAAAAAAAATAGTGTTGAGGTTTCTGTGCAGACTTTAATTTTCTGTACATGTTTCGGTGGAAAGCCTATATTATTATTATTATTATTATTATTATTATTATTATTATTATTATTATTATTATTATTATTTTTATTATTACTTTTATCATTATTATTTTTATTTCTATTATTATTATTATTATCATAATTATTATTATTATTATTATTATCATTATTATTATTATTATTATTATTATTAATAATTTATACAAACACACACACACACATATATATATATATATATATATATATATATATATATATATATATATATATATATATATATATATATATATATATATATATATATATATATATATATATATATATATATATATATATGCTTTTATATATGTAATTATTATTATTTATATTATTATTATTATTATTATTATTATTATTATTATTATTATTATTATTATTAGATAAGATAAACCCTAGTTGGGAAAAAAGCAGCTATAAGCCTAATGGACCAGCAGAGAAAAATAGCCTAGTGAGGAAAGGAAATAAGGAAATAAATAAACGATAAGAAAAAAAAAATTAACAATAAAATATTTTAAAAACAGTAGCAACATCAAAACAGATATTTCATATATGAACTATTGAAAGGCTTATCATACCACAACTTGCTCACGGGTTGAAAGAAAATTCTAGAATATTATGTAATAGTGAGCCTCATGATGGAAAAGGCCTGACTATTAGCATTGACTGCATGCCTAGTATAAAAAAAAAGGCTGGAACTATCCAGGAATATCTGAATATAAAGGATGATCAGAATTATGAAAAATATTATGCAACATGTATAACGAACGAATTGAACGACGGTGCCCGAGATTAATATCTAGGTCAGGAATAAGAAATTTAACAGACCTTAAGTTTCTGTCCAACAAATTAAGATGAGAATCAGCAGCTGGAGACTAGACTGGAAAACAATATTCGAAAGAAGGTAGAATGAAAGAATTAAAACAGTCCTCCAGAATAGATTTATCACCGAAAAACTTAAAAGTCTTTAGCAATAGGCCGTTTTTTTTTTTTTTTTTTTTTTTTTTTTTTTTTTTTTTTTTTTTTTTTTTTTTTTTTAGCGGTGGAAAAAGACACAGACCTAATGTGTCTCCCAAAGGTGAATTTACTGTCGAGAATCCCACCTGAAATTTTAAAAGAGTCATACAGAGTCAAAGAAACATCAATGCTGAGATCTGGATGTGGAGAGCCACTCTCCTCGATCTACTTACAATCATAATTTGAGTTTTGTTAGAATTCAACTTCATGCCCTATAATTTGCACCATGTACTAATTCTAGCTAGATCTTTATTAAGAGATGCAACAATCCTAGATCTAATTTTCGGAGATAGATTTGATGGAAAGATACTAGCTACATCTGCATATGCAACAAGCTTGTTTTCTAGGAAAACCACATGTCATATGTACATCGTATGAAAAGTGATGGGCCAAGAACACTACCTTGTGGAACACCAGATATCACATTCCTATACTCACTATGGTGTCCATCAACAACAACTCTTCGCGATCTATTACTTTATAATTCAATAATGATGGTAACAAACGGCTCACGAACTCCCAACTCCTTGAATTTGAAAACAATAGCCTCATGACTAACACGGTCAAAGGCAGCACTGTAATCAAAGTCAATCATATGAACTTCCTTACCACAATCAAGGGATTTTGGTACAGCATTGGAGATTGTGAGCAGGACATTTCATGCTCCAAAGCCTTTATGATAACCAAATTGCAAACTAGGGAATAGACAATCCCCTTCAGCAAACCTAATGAAATGTTTTGCCAAAAGACATTCAAAAAGTTTAGATAACATGGGAGTTATGGAAATTGGTCGGTCATCAGTTGGACTTGAGCTACCACAAACACATTTACATCGTGGAGTAACATTATCCATTCTCCCACAAGAGCTAAAAGCTCCTATTCTTGCTAACTTGCGCAAGTTAACAGATAACTTTGAAGTGTTTATAGAAAACAAAGGAAAAATACAATTTGTTTCTACACCTCCATAAGCAACAAGGTCCATCTAGAGAGTTTTAATATCACGAGATAGGAAAGCAAAACTACTTAGTTTAGCCTCAAGAAAACAGGGAGGAGGAAGATCGAGTTTCTCATTACTTTGTTAAACTGTCAAACACATCAACCTAAAGGGTGCCTTTTCCTTTGGGCAGTGAGTGACAGAACTATCTAGTTTAGGTAAAGGAGGAACTGTTGCATCTTTACCAAAGAGGGAAGATTTAAGGGTAGTCCACCACTTATGTTCCTGGGTTGTACAGGAAAGGGTTTCTTTTATGGTTGAATTGTATTAATTTTCAGTTAGAACATAAACTCTGAGCTAAACCTCTAAGCTTAGAATAGTTATTATAAGTCAAGTCTGATCTGTTACCCTTCCAGTTACGTTGACCTGACACTCATTCAAAAGGACAACAGGGTCAACACTACTATACAATTGTGACCCATTCAAGCCCAAAAGATCACTCAAAATCCAATTCTAGCCGACTTGAGAGTTCATATAAATCTTACATGAGTAAGATACATCAGGGACAAGCTACTCACTATTCATTAGTAATGAAATCAAGGCATGTCCAGATGTCCCAACTGTAGAACCAACCTCACTTGTTATAACGCCATGGGAGTCGGTGTATGCAAGGTCTAAGCAGTTACCAGAGCTTTGACTAGCTACACTCATGTTTTGCTCACAGCATGATTCAGAGGTAAACTCTAAAGCTCTTAAGCCATGACGATCGGGGAAGAGAGAGAGAGAGAGAGAGAGAGAGAGAGAGAGAGAGAGAGAGAGAGAGAGAGAGAGAGAGAGAGCTGCGTATTTGTATCATTCTTTCAGTTTGCATGCAGCCATTGTTTGTGCTGATTAGCATAATCTTTTCTGGTCAAACCAACACTTCATTACGTTGTCGTTCCCAGTTTTAAATGAGAATCAATGATTGTGACGATCAGAACTTGTGTTTTCACCAAATGTTTGTCGATCTGGTGACATTCCCATCAATGCTATTTGTGCTGCCTTCATGAGAAGGTCTCTTTTATTTTCTAGTGCTCCACATGGACCCTTACAATACTAAAAGATAAAGAAGAACTCCTACGCATTCATGAACGGTTGTACGTATGAAACATCTCTCTCTCTCTCTCTCTCTCTCTCTCTCTCTCTCTCTCTCTCTCTCTCTCTCTCTCTCTCTCTCTCTCAAAACAAACACAAGTGCAATTGAAATATAGTTGCATTACTTCTTAGATCCTCTCTGACTTACATTTATGTTAATATCTGTAAGCGTATTGAATTATGAATATATTCTAACATCTTTCCGTGTTGTATTATATTTGCATTGTATTACAATTATCAAAATAAGTCCTTTGGAAAAATCTAACCTGCATATCAAATTGTATAATGTGAAAAGATCCAGACATTTGTAGGTTAATACAAAAAGATAATTATCACTTCGAAAACATTTTACGTACATTACTTTTCCCACACTTGATGTACGTTGAAATTATTGATTCTTTAGTCAACAAGATGCATCAACTGACAGAATCTAATCTATGTATGAAATTATTGTGAATCTGAGGAGCATCATATAACCGACACACACATCCCATTTTAACACTGGGTATAATCTAATTGCGTTGATTGATTCATCTGGGTTGAAACTTCAGGACTCTACCTAATGCTCATTTAGCCAAGATCTTGTCTTGACCTTTGTTGGAAATATCGTCTTATGTTTTTCCATTAGCAATGTAAGTGATTGGTGAATATTAGCTTTTAATACTATTTATTCACTCCCCTGAATATTATTTATACTGATGTTTAACCCTTCCAATGCTATTGGTGACTTAGTAAAAAAATGATAAATATATCACCCCAAAAATAACGAGCTGTCACTAGGCTGGTTAATATCCCTTTTTTAATGATAATAATATAATATAAAAACTTCTTATTAATTTAAAATGTCCTTATGAAAGTTATCAATAAATATAAAAAAGCTAGGATTTGTGTATCTTGAAGGATTCTGCTACATGAAAGGTTTTGTTGAATTCACAACTAAAGGTAAAGGTAAAGGTATCTGGTTTCAGTTCCAGTTTTATCAGATATATATATATATATATATATATATATATATATATATATATATATATATATATATATATATATATATATATATATATGTGTGTGTGTGTGTGTGTGTGTATACACACACACACACACACACACACATATATATATATATATATATATATATATATATATATATATATATATATATATATATATATATATATATATATATATATATTAAAGGGTAAAATCCACAGGAAACAGGAAAGAAAATGACCAGGTACCAAGCGCTTTCGTGTATTACGTACACTTCTTCAGGGTATAAAAGTGAAATAGAAAATAAAATCATACAATAAAGAAACCTACCAAAATTGAAATAAAAGCCACAAATAAGCAAAGCATCATCAATATGCTAAAGTAATTAATAGTCGTTAAAAAAGGAATAAACAATCGTCGTTTATAATAAAATGCTAGTAATATAACAATCGTTAAACTAAATGTTTACATTGTACTTCCTTACAATTTCATTAACAAGATGAGTGTCTAGTTTAAAAAGACCAGAACTGAGATTTAAAATATGATTATCAAAGTATTTAATAAAAGCAAATTCAATATTATTTCTTTTACAAAATAAAATCTTTGAGAAGTTTTCCCAGTCAATACAGTGGTTAAAATCGTTCATGTGGACAAACAAAGCACTAGACATTTGTCCTGTCCTAACTACATATTGATATTGTTTAATTCGGTTGTTAAGCAGTTTTCCAGTTTGACCCATATATTTCATGTCACAACAAGTACATGGAATCATGTAAATAGAGCCATTATTATAATTTGGAGAATTATTTATTAGGACATTCTTTACTGTTCCTTAACTTTTGAAAACTAAATTTACTTTGAATATTTTCAATAAATCTTTTATATAAGCAAAGTTTTCATTGTATGGAAGTGCCAACACATTCTCATTCTTAAAAGGTTCCATATTCTTGTCGGAATGAAATATATATTTAGCTTTCTGTAGGGACTTGTCAATAAAAACTTTAGGATATTTCAATTTAATTCCTAAGTCATGAATTCTACGAAATTCTGCGTCTATAAATTCGGGGTTGCAAGTCCTTAAAGCCCTTAAAGATATACTGGTAAAACTGAACTTTTCACACTGGTTTGATGATTTGAATAAAAATGAATGTGGGAACAAACATTAGTAGGTTTCCTGTAAATATAAAAAACAAAGCCTCTATTTTTCTATTCACCAAAAAATCTAAAAATGGCAATTTACAATGATGCTCTTCTTCAATAGTTAATTTTATGGAATATACTAAACTATTTAACTTTTCCCAAAAAATAATTAGTTTCTCGTATGTAGGCCAAACACAAAAAATATCGTCAACATAACGAAACCAAAGGACCCCTTTAGACAAAACCGCTGGTAACAGTTTAACTTCGAAAAATTCCATGTAAAGGTTACTGAGTACTAGGGATAGGGGATCACCCATTGCCATTCCAAACTTTTGCAGGTAGTACTTTCCATTAAAAACAAATTTACAGTCTTTAACACATAATTTTATCAATTCAATCATTTTGTCATGAGATAAAGGTAAAACATGCTTATTTAATTCGTCGGATAAAAATGTCAATAGATCGTCAACTAGAACCTTCTTAAATAAAGACGTTACATCAAAACTTACCATTTTAAAGTTACAATCAATGCGAGCACTAAGCAACTTGTTAACAAAATCTGTATTATTCTTTATATATGATTGGGATATATTTCCAACAATAGGCATGAGGAATTCTACTAACCACTTTGACAATTTGTAAGAAACACTACCAACCGAATATATTTCCAGAGATTTTATTTTGTAAAAATCTTGTTAAAAGAAATAATATTGAATCTGCTTTTATTAAATATTTTGATAATCAAATCTTAAATCTCAGTTCTGGTCTTTTTAAACTAGACACTCATCTTGTTCAGGAAATTGTAAGGAAGTACAATGTAAACCTTTAGTTTAACGATTGTTATATTACTAGCATTTTATTAGAAACAACAAATGTTTATTTATTTTTAACGACTATTAATTACTTTGGCATATTGATGATGATTTGCTTGCTTGTGGCTTTTATTTCAGTTTTGGTAGGTTTCTTTATTGTATGATATTATTTTCTATTTCACTTTGTACCTTGAAGAAGTGTAGGCAATACATGAAAGCGCTTGGTACCTGGTCTTTTCCTTTCCTGTTTCCTGTAGATTTTACCCTTCAATATCTGTCACATGCAATTTTGTGTCTGAATATATATATATATATATATATATATATATATATATATATATATATATATATATATATATATATATATATATATATATATATATATATATATATATATATATATATATATATATATATATATATATATATACATATATATATATATATATATATATATATATATATATATATATATATATATATATATATATATATATATATATATATATATATATATATATATATATATATATATATATATATATATATATATATGTATATATATATATATATATATATATATATATATATATATTTTTGGGCTCAAGCCATGTCGTCCTGATGGAAGTTCCTATAGGGTAGCTTCCTAGGGTATATTACAACTACGGCGATATTCCCAGGGAATTTACCTTAAGGTACCAGAATTCTAACTCCTGGAGCGAGTATCCCTCGTGAAAGGGATATCGCGACATATCAGAGGACGTATTCTTGACACGCCACATGGCAATCTGCATCCTGGACAGAGATTTCGTCTCGTAGGAGGCGATTGGCAAGAAATGAATTCGGGAAAGAAAAAGGTGAGCCGCTCCCAAGGCTTCCCTATCATCCGATTCGTATGCGTGCCTGGCGCCAATCCTGGCGCCATCTGCATTCCTTTTTGCGTAGCTTAACAACTCGGTGTTTTTTCCTGTGTTTCTCGCAAATCTTGGATTTATTCTGATTTTCATGGCTTCTCCGTCTTTGTCGGCCTCTGATAAGTTGAGTATAATGTCTTTTATGTATAAATGTAGGCTCTTGGTAAATTTTTGAGTGATTAATAGGATTAATCTTTGATACAAGAGCCGTAGCCTACCGGAGGCGTCCTGGACGCTGTCGCTCACTAGGTATAAGTTTAGTTAGTCAGAGCGACATTCCCGGTTGTTTTGCTTAATAAATTTTAGCTATTTAGCATTACATAGTATTTCCTTTCGTGCTTAGTATTATTTTGGCGAAGTATTCGCCATTCTGGCCTACGCTAGGCCATGTAGCCTAGTCGTTTGGTCCTAGTACTTCATGCATGATTTTGGTTTTTCCGAGTGTAATAAAAATTTTATTGAAGCTTTAGGCTATGTTTTATACATTTAAGACTGTGTGGAATATTTCCAAGATAGTATACGAGTGAGTTTCGGTGATTTGGTAATCGATTCTCTTGGTGCCTAGGCTAAGTTGCTTATGGAGCTTTAGTATACTTTATCATACTCCCCGGTTGCTTTCTTTTCTTCGGAGAAGGTATGCAATCCCTTTCCCTCTGTTTAAGCCTTGGGCTTATCCCTAAGTGGTTTTTTCCGAATTTGTTTTCGATAAAACTATACTGGGGTGTTACTGTACCTTCCTGTTCCTGTAGTATGGTTCAAAGAGGGACAGAACAACAGATTTTTTTAGTCTGAGTCTGTGTTTGTCTGGCTTGGGGCAGACTCTCCCTCGCTGGCCTGACACAGACAAAGGGGGTTTAGCCCCCTTAGGTCACTACCGAAGGTTTCTGTGGATATGATTCCTTCTTTTGTGATCTACCAGACTAGTCCTTGTTGCTGTTCTCGGGGGAGGATAAGTTTCTTTCCCTGGGAGTAGCAACACCTTCCTTGCTTTGGTGCTCTAGGAGCTGGCAAGTATTACTGGCCTTCCCCCTTAGATCTCCCTTAGGCTAAGATAAGTTTCTTGGCTGCGGGTGATCTGTCACTAAAGCAAGGTTGGTAGGACCCTCTTGTCCCTTCCCCCTCTTTCTCCGTAATGGCCTAGCCATTACAGTACTGTACGTCGTTCTATATCTGGACCTAGTATAGATTAGGATGTGGAATTGACTCAGCCCCTTGCCGGCCGGCAGAGCTGCCGGCCGGTAAGGGTCTTATATTTTTGAGTGCTGCCCGGACCTCTCTTGGTCCCTCATCCATGCCTGCCTGTAGAGCCAGAGGGCATTGGTCAGGAAGCCTGAATTAGATTCTCCCCTTCCTTATATGCACTCTTTCGGATTGCCGGGCTTGGAGGTTGTGTACACTCTTATCCCGGCATCCATTCTATTTTTCTTCTAGTGCTGTACCCGACCCGGCTGCCGGCCTATGAGGCCGGCAGCCGGGCAGGTGTAGTCCTCTGGTTCTTTTGCTGCCGGCTGGCATCGGTCTTGTACCTTTGCCGGCCGGCTTATGTCAGCCCTTGTCTGCCGGTCACCAAGAGTGTGGCCGGCAGCTGGGTACTACCTTGTGTAGTTGCCGGCCGGCAGCCATTGCCGGCCGACATTGGCTGTTGCCGGCCGGCAGTTGCTGCCGGCCGGCACATGCATTTGAACCAGAGTGCTGCCGCCTTATAGCTGTTAAGTAGTATACTTTAAAGCTAGTTATGGTGTGTGCCGGCCGGCACGTATCCCCCTATACTGTACTAGTATTCTTCAGTATAACATATACAGTAAGAAGAAAACTATGGTAAGGGTTTTGGTACAGCACTGTGTGTTCTAACACTATTGTGTTTTCTTGCACATCCCTTTGCTGTTGCCCTACAGATAGGAAAGTGAGTTCTTTCCTGTCTATTACCCAGGATTTTAAAATCATTGCTTAGGTGTGAGCTTCACCTGTTTCCTCTGGAAACCTTGCATTGGTTACTCTAGAAGAGATTAACCATTTGATTTTATTATCTGGAAGGCTGCAACAATGGGTTGTGAGGGAAACACAAGTGTGTGTCTTTCCTTTATGAATTGTTATGTTATACTATGCATATCCAGTGATACATAGTTCACTTGATACTCATGGAAATTTCTTCTCTTTACAGGAGGACCCTCCGAAGTGCGGAAATGTTTTCTGCAACGTCCGCAGCAAGTACCTCTGCGGACATGAGTTTTGTAGGAGACATGCAGCATGCGCTGTCTCCAAGGATGATCTCCAGTATTGGGACCCTCAAGTATGTACTGTATGCACTAACCTGATTACTGAGGCTTTTGATTCCCCTAGGATGGCGGAATCAAGGGATATAGCAAGGGAGAAGCTTCGTACCTGGGTAAGGGGCTTCCAAAAGAACACCTCTGGCCCTTATCTTCCAAGTGAGAAGATGAGGGCGTATCTTTTTCCCAAGGCATCAGCTGATGCAGTGATTCCCCAGCCTCAAGAGGAGATCCCCCAAGATCAGGTCCAGGTGGACGTTGAAGTCGCGGTAGCGATGCAAGACATCCAGTTAGATGACAGGATGTCTGACGTGGACGAGCGTATGGAACAAGACCTCCTGGCAGAAGGTCAGGATGAAGTTCAAGCCCCGGACGTCGTAGAGGATGAGGTCGACGAGGTGTCGGCTACTCCGGTTCAGATTCCGGAGCCTATTCCCTCAACATCGGCCGGTCTCCCAGTAGAGCTGGGACAGGCCCTCTCTTCGATTGTTGGAATGATCCAACAAATGCAGAAGGAGAATCAGGAGAAGGCGGCTGCTATGGAACTGCGGATTCAGTCCCTGGCAGAATCACATGGGCCCCGGAAAAGGCTCAATGTGAAAGACCTTCCCTTATGCTCAGATGCTAACCCATGGAGGTATGCTGAGCACATGCCGATGACGACTGGAAAGATCGTCATCTCGGATAAGCTGGGTTTAGTTCCCCTAGAGGAGGTGGAATTCTGGCCCAGCAAGGCATCATATACGGACTGCTATGTCCGGCTGAGAAAAGAACCAGCTTCAAGGGAGGAGACAGAGCCGAAGGAGGTCATAATCATGGACCACGCTAAGGCTCAAGCCCTAGTTTCATCCTCGATGAAGGAGAAGGGCTTCTCTAACTCGAAGGTAGCTGCATTGAGCAAGAAGCTCCCTTCCTTTGTGTCCTCTCCTGCTAGAGCCTTCCCCTTTTTACAGAAAGGGTTTGCGGCTTTCCTAAAGGCAGTCGAGGCCGGCAGGCCTTGCCCCTCCCTGGAGGAGTGTAAACCCTTGTCGCTGGCCCTGCCTATGGACCACAAAGACTGGAAGGATGTCCATCTGACGTTCTCAGTTGGAAAGTTGGAGGCTGATATTGCCGGACGGCAATTCGGCGAGGACCTCCCCAAGCTGTCCGACTCTCTTTTACGAAGAGAGTTCGAGACAAAAGAAAGACTGGCAGCCTCAATGTCTCATCAGACTACTCTTGAGACGATGGCAAGTGACCCCAAGGTCCATGAAATGTTCATGGTGGTGGCTAAGATTCACCTAGCCACAGTGACGAAGGACCTTTATAGCTTCGTCAAGGCAAGGAGAGCTTGTAGGGAGTTCGTGTTCACCGGGGCTACGGTGAGGCACGAGCCAAGGAAGTTAATCTCCTCCAACATTTGGGGAAAAGACCTTTTCCCTACCGATGTGGTCAAAGAAGTTGTTGATAAGGCCGCCGTGGAGAATAGAAACCTTCTCCAGAAGTGGGGCCTGGCTATCAAAAGAAAGTCTTCCCCGGATGAGGGTCCTCAACCAAAGAGGAAGAATATGAGGACTAGGCTACCGTCTCGGCCAGCCAAGCCCTCTAGACAGCAACAGCAACTGCAATTGCCATTGCCTCCAGTGCCCCAGATGGTGGCACAAACCCCGACCACTTTTCAGTGGATACCCCAGGCTGTGCCAGGTCAGTCCACGGCATTCACCCCAACGTTCGAAGGACAGTCTTCTTCCTTTCGAGCAAAGCCTAGAGGAGCAGCCAGAGGCTCGTCTAGGCGCCCCTCAAGGGGAAGGGGATTCAGAGGTGGTCGTGGTCAGGGAGGCAAGACCTCAGGACGGCAGTCCAAGTGAAATGATACCGGTAGGAGGGAGACTGATGAAATTTTGGGATCGTTGGACCTTCGATCCCTGGGCCCAAAGCCTACTCAAGAATGGACTGGGCTGGAGCTGGTACAGCACTCCACCCCCGTGCCTTCGGTTTTTCCAACACTCCACCCCCGTTCTGGAGGAGTACGTTCAAGAACTGTTGGAGAAAAAGGTGATCCGAAAGGTGAAGTCCATCAAATTCCAAGTGAGGCTGTTTTGTGTTCCCAAGAAAGACTCGGAAAAGCTCAGAGTCATTCTGGACTTGTCGCCACTCGACAAGTTCATAGTGAATTGCAAATTCAAAATGCTAACACTGCAACACATAAGGACCTTACTACCCAAGAGGGCATACTCAGTCTCTATAGACTTGTCAGACGCCTATTGGCACATTCCAATCAGCCGTCGACTCTCCCCCTACCTAGGGTTCAGGCTACAACGGAGACGATACGCCTTCAGAGCCATGCCATTCGGGCTAAACATAGCCCCAAGGATTTTCACGAAGCTTGCGAGCGCAGCTCTCAAACAATTACGCCTAAAGGGAATTCAGGTAGTAGCCTACCTGGACGACTGGCTGGTGTGGGCAGCATCCGAGACCGAATGCTTGCAAGCTTCCAGTCAGGTGATCCAGTTCCTAGAGTACCTAGGCTTCAAGATCAACAGAAAAAAGTCTCGACTTTCTCCATCCTAAAAGTTCCAGTGGCTGGGAATCCACTGGGACCTTTTGTCACACTGTTTCTCCATCCCGACGAAGAAAAGGAAGGAGATAGCGGGCTCTGTCAAGAGACTTCTAGATTCCGAAAGGATATCAAGACGCGATCAGGAGAGGGTACTAGGCTCTCTCCAGTTTGCTTCGGTGACAGACCCAGTGCTAAGAGCACAGCTAAAGGATGCAACCGGAGTTTGGAAAAGGTATGCATCAAACGCGCGAAGAGATCTGAGAAGACCAGTGCCGCCTCGGCTACGTACTCTTCTCAGGCCTTGGTCCCAAGCCAGACATCTAAAGAAGTCGGTTCTTCTTCAGCCAACTCCCCAGTCGATGACGATTCACTCAGACGCCTCAAAGGAGGGATGGGGAGGTCACTCTCATCGGAAAAAAAGTCCAGGGGACTTGGTCCAAGCTATTCAAGACCTTTCACATAAACTTTCTAGAAGCTATGGCAGTGCTCCTTACCTTAAAGAAAGTCTCCCCGCGTCACTCGATCCACATAAGATTGGTGATGGACAGCGAGGTGGTTGTGAGATGCTTGAATCGACAAGGGTCGAGGTCACCACCTCTCAACCAGGTGATGTTGGCCATTTTCCGATTGGCGGAAAAGAAGAAGTGGTACCTGTCGGCAGTTCACCTTCAAGGAGTCCGCAACGTGACAGCGGACGCTCTATCCAGGTTCACACCGATAGAGTCGGAATGGTCCTTAGACGCAGGATCATTCTCCTTCATTCTGAATCAAGTCCCAGAACTGCAGATAGACCTCTTTGCGACGAAAGACAACAAGAAGTAGCCCCTGTACGTGTCCCCGTACGAGGACCCCTTAGCGGAAGCAGCGGACGCGATGTCCCTCGACTGGAACAGATGGTCCAGGATTTATCTGTTCCCCCCTCACAACCTTCTGTTGAGGGTCCTCAACAAACTGAGATCCTTCAAGGGGGTAGCGGCAATAGTGGCCCATAAGTGGCCGAACAGCATGTGGTTCCCCTTGGCGTTGGAACTACAGCTGAAGTTTGTGCCGCTACCACATCCAGTTCTGACCCAGCGAGTACAGAAGTCGACTGTCTGCGCTTCATTACAGAAAACCCGGACCCTGCAGCTCATGATTTTCTTGCCCTTGCGGTGAGAAAGCGTTTAGGGATTTCGAAAGCCAGCATAGACTTCCTAGAGGAATATAAGTGCAAATCAACTAGAAGGCAATATGAGTCATCTTGGAGAAAATGGGTGGCCTTTGTAAAGTCAGAGAATCCGCAGGAGATCTAAACAGAATTCTGCTTATCTTTCTTCATCCACCTTCATGGTCAAGGGTTGGCAGCTAACACAATTTCAGTGTGTAAATCTGCTTTGATGAGACCCATTTTATTTGCCTTCCAGATCGACCTAGGTAACGAGATCTTTAATAAAGTTCCGAAAGCCTGTGCTAGGCTCAGACCTTCAGCACCTCCAAAGCCCATCTCATGGTCTTTAGACAAAGTTCTTCATTTCGCCTCCCTGTTGAGCAATGAAGAATGTGCGTTAAAGGATTTGACACCAAAAGTTATTTTCCTATTTGCACTCGCGTCCGGGGCCAGGGTTAGTGAGATCGTAGCCCTCTCGAGAGAGGCAGGTCGTGTTCGGTTCCTGGATGGGGGGGAACTGAACCTGTTTCCGGATCCTACGTTTCTCGCCAAGAATGAGTTACCCACCAACAGGTGGGGTCCCTGGAGAATCTGCCCTCTGAAAGAAGATGCATCTCTATGTCCAGTAGAATGCCTAAAGGTCTATCTTCGTAGAACTTCAGACTTCAAGGGTGGTCAACTATTCAGGGGAGAAACATTAGGCTCAAATTTATCTCTGAATCAACTCAGAGCGAAAATCACATATTTTATTCGCAGAGCGGATCCTGACAGTACACCCGCAGGTCACGATCCGAGGAAAGTAGCCTCATCCCTAAATTTCTTTAATTGTATGGATTTTGAACATCTCCGTTCATTCACGGGCTGGAAGTCTTCCAGAGTGTTCTTTCGCCACTATGCGAAGCAAGTAGAGGAACTAAAGAGATCTGTGGTAGCAGTGGGTCGTGTAGTGAACCCTACTGTTTAACTCTGCGAGGAACAGTGGTCTTAATTGGGACGATTAAGTCCAGGGTGAGTGTGTAGATACATACTGTACTACAAACTAAATGAGGGCACCGAGTGCCCACATAGACTGTTCCTTTTTCAAAGGTGAACCTAGCATAAGTACAGACATGTGTGCCAAGCGTCTCTAACGCTAATGTGATTGATTTGTAATACAGACTTTTATGACGTGATACCTCGGTATCTTTAAAAAGTGGCATTTAATGTTTTTTCTTTCAGATAAACAAGTTCTGTTTACTATCATACTTATGCTTAAAGTTTTGGGTTATCCTCTATATATATATATATATATATATATATATATATATATATATATATATATATATATATATATATATATATATATATATATATATATATATATATAATTGTTGTTAACCTGTCTATTTATTGTCTGTCAATAAACTTGTTCTTGAGAACCTTGCGTCTCTTTCACCTGTGTCAATTTATTGGTATAATTGAGCATTTATTCTATGTACCTTATCTGGGATAATTCTAATAGAATTGTTCTGTTATGCAAGCTATGTTGCATTGGTTTATGTAGTCCCCTAATGGGAGGACTCCGTCCCATAAAGGGACGAGGACGGGTTTATTAGTTTCTTCCTATGCGGATATAAACCTTTGTCCAATACAAGTATTGTGCGGATTACTGGTCAATATATATTGACGCAGTGGTTCTTTGCAAACTATGCTTTACTTAATATAGGGCGA
>NW_027169480.1:135000-142500 GCF_036898095.1 Palaemon carinicauda
CCTCTATGATTATTGCATATATGTAGGCTATATATAAGTACATTTTATACATATTTACGCAAATATACAGCACATATATAATGGTTTGCCAATATATATATATATATATATATATATATATATATATATATATATATATATATATATATATATATATATATATATATATATATATATATATATATATATATATATATATATATATAGTGTATTTCTCATTACATTGCATTATTTCATTAACTTGTATTTCGAGTATTTGTACGTGTGAAGAAACACACTATTTGTGGCGGTTGGTTCTAGCCAGATTGGCGCCAACGCGTATGCTACATTCCCGTCCTTGTAATATATTCTCCCACCTGTTTGAATAAACCTAAATAATAATACCAATTCTCTAATATCGCAAAAGGGTCTGCCCCTCTCTTTCATTCTTCTGCTGTACTTCTCTTTCTCCCTATTTCCGTAATCTTTCCCATCCTGAGTACCTGCCTTGAGCTATAAACTGGATTTTATCCAGGGGTACTCTTCCTTTCCCCATTTTCCCCACATCACCTATCCTTATTATTATTATTATTATTATTATTATTATTATTATTATTATTATTATTATTATTATAAACCGTCAGTTGTTGGTGATAGTTCGTCTCACTGTCCTTATAAGAAATATCATTAGTAATAGTGTAATTTTTAAAGTCTGCCTCTCAAAAATTGTAACTTTAGTAGTAATAATAATTATAATAATATTTCTGTAAATAATAATTATAGTAGGTATAATATATTTCATTGCATGTTTGGCTAAGTGCCATATGTTCATAGTATGAATAAGAAATATCATTAGTAATAGTGTAATGCTTATAGTTTACCTCTCAAAAACTGGTTGAAGCCGTTTTCTATGATGAGTTACATCAAAGTAACAACTTTAGGGGTGTCTATGAAATTATTTCCCATTTTCTCATGTTTTCAGGAAAAAAATAGCTTTTTTTTTTTTTTTTTTTTTTTTTTTTTTTTTTTTTTTTTTTTTTTTTTTTTTTTTTTTCCTGCTTTTATGCCTTAAATAATATAATTTTTTAGATGTTTTAGGCTATCAAGTGACATAATAAATACAAACTCTCAGAAGATTTTGTCCCTAAACCGAGTTTTGACTTTTTGCTGATTATTTATTTCTAACTATTAGCTCATTTATCGGCGGGGCTTTCGCTGAGGTTGTTGCTAGTTTATTTTTTTTATGGTATGTGATTATTTACTGTTCTATTTTGATAAAAATTTGTGTGCATGTTCCAGGTGGATATACCAACATGCCTGCAGACCGAATTTCTATTCAAGACAGAAGTTTCTCACCAATCACCAAATATCCTTTAGTGCAATTTTTTTTTCATAAAACATTTATATTCTCTGTAGGATGATAAAACTTAGTGAGAATATGCGATATTATAGTGCTAATAATGCCTGAAAATTTCATTAGCCTGTCTTGATTAGTGTATTTTTGGCAAATATTTTTACGATAGGCACCCTTACATAGTAGAGCCTACTTACATTAGTGTATCATCATCTATGTAAGATAAAAAATGACCAGTATCTCTAATCTTATCATTTATGTGAATGATCAAAACCCGTCAAAATTAGTACGTCCTTGGACTTGCTAATCTTTACCTTTACATAAATTGATAAATACTAATTGGTGGAACTTCAGAAGTTTAAACTTAATCTTGTTTAAACTGATTTGAAGACATTTTCCTTATTGTAAAATATTATACAAAAGTATAATTCCCCTGCCTGGCAATCTGCCTGACTGGGGTTCGAGTTCCACATAAGCTCGATAGTTTTTTGTAGGGCCTGTAACCTCACCATCCATGTGAACTAAGGTTGGGGGAGAATTGCTTGTGTGCCTGACCCTCCCTAGCCCTGCCTAGCTTGGGCGGAGAGGGGGAATGGGCTCTGACCATATTTACATATGATCAGTCTTTAGGTCATTGTCTTGCCTCTTGGGCATTGTCAATGTCCCTTGCCTCTACCATTAATGAACGGCCTTTAAACATAAAACATACATTGTTTGGGCATAGAAGTGGAACTATGTACAAGATAGTCTCCTTCATCGCTCTTGCTTTCAAGTATGCTGCAATAAAACAAAAGTTTTGAATATTTTTAATATGACATGAGATAATCAGTTAATTAAAAAATATATATATGGAAGTAAAGTCCCTTGAATTATATTGTCATTGATCTTTCTAGCACTTAAATATAATACATAATACACATGTATTTCATTTACAAGCATTATTTGTTGAATAACAAGAGTTAATTTCGCTTCATCTTTCACCTTTTAACTTTAAAAGCTGCTTTTCTGGTCTTATTCAGCAGGGGAACCATAATCTCTGCAAGACCTCCCCAATTATTTTATAATATACTTTCCAAGGCATTTAAAATTTCAGAGCACATATTGCTCGTTTATTCTGAAATCCACAATATTAAAGAACTTACAGAACAAGAAAATCTTCAGTTTCCTCTTGAAAGCCTTTTTATCTTCAGTCTTTCCGATATCTAGTGGGAGCTTATTGTTAAGTCTCGGGCCACATATTTAAAACCTCTATAGATTACAATAGACATAATCTAGTTTTCAATTATTTGAAACCATCTGTAACTAATCACGTGTTAGTACGATTTGTTGAATGTACGGTAGTAGGACAAGATGCCGAATGCACTTTTGCTGAAAGACAAGAGGCCAAAGCCAAGAAGCCGAACGGACAAGAAGCCGAACAGTCATGAAGCCGAACGGACAAGAAGCCGGACAGTCATGAAGCCGAACGGACAAGAAGCCGAACACTCATGAAGCCGAACGGACTAGAAGCCGAACAGACATAAAGCCGAACGGACAGGATGAAGAATGGATGATTTAGTTTCACGACACATTCAGTTTTATGAGGTATAAATATGAAGAACTCGGAAGCATTTTATGCAACTTTTTTATTGGAACAATGTCATTCAAATATAAAATTATATAAATGATTATAAATCACAACATAATAATGAAGAAAAACTAACTTTTATTTAACTTAAAATTTAAATGTTTCTTAATCACAAAATAAGAATGGAGAAACAATAACTAAAATTTAACAATAAATTTGAATGGAGAAAAAAAAAGTTTTTTTTTTTTAACCAAAAATTATATGCTAAGGCACGTAAGAAACCAAGACCGTTTTCTTTGTTATACGAACTACAAATAGACTTGATTCTTTTGTTGATGGCATCATATTTTTTGGTTGTCCGCGAAATATCGATTCCCATAGATGCTTGTTCAATTAGAACTTCATTTGTAGCTTGTTCTTTCCTTATAATTCTAAGAAGCTTGGGTATTGTGGGATGCACTAGATTAAGTCTTTTTTTGAAAGCCGCATGCCAACCTTCAAGAGAATCGTTAGTTCTGGGTAAATTATCCATAACTCGAGAGTGCACAGACCATAATTCTACATCGAAAATAGCCTTCCTTCTCCTTCCTCGTTGAACTACTCCCAACCATGTTCTCTCAAAATAAACTAGAAAGTCGCTTATCATTTCTTCGATTGCGGGATCTAATTGATCAATGAATTTGTCAAATAATTCTTGAATATCTGCTGGTGGAGCAAAAGCAGGAGCCTGCAATTGTTTAATTTGGTGTGCATTATCAGGTTCAGCATACCAGTTTTGCAGTCCAGAGTTTGGATGTTGCGCCAAATGCATTGGCCAAAATGAAAAAAGCAACCTGAAATTGATGTGTTTGGAAAATTTGTCTTATCACTGTTAATTACTGCTTTTCCGAAATCTACTGCTATAGAAGTAGGATCATTTACTCCGCTGTTTTTTAGAAAATTAAAAAGTTCATCGTAGGTACGTTCGTGCTTATTACTTGTTATACAATAAACTAAAGGTTATGTCTTGTTTTCCGAAAAAAAGTGCATGAATGGTATATAATTGTTTCCCTAATGGGACAGAGTTGAATGTTCCATCTCCGAACCACGTTTGCTTTTTTGATAAAAGGTCCAAATTTGTTTGAGTAGAATAGATAACAACGGCATCACTTTCATGCATCAAAAAGTTTTCTCCTCTCGTTGTTACGGCTAAATCTTCCTCTACTTGTATTTTTCTTGCTCTTCGTATGGTTCTTTGAAGTGTTTGTGGCTTGGGTATGGCTCCAGCAACACTGAGTGGCAATTCTTCAGTTGCATTCCTAATTATGCTGCTCGTAACTTCACCCGAATGCTCAGCTGTACTCTTCATTCCATCGCATATTTTAAGAACAGAATTCCTAGTCCCATCAGGAGGATGAGAATGATCACACACAGAACTTTGTATTTCATCATCAATAGTTTTAAGTCTAGCACTACACTCTTTGCTTTTTTCACACCGCCAATATGTTGTGCCATTAGCTGTTTTATCCACAATGTAAGCATAACCGCTTAAAAGAAGTTTTCTTCCTCCTCGTCCTGTTTTAACGAACTCCATGATCAATCTGAAGGGATAAAAAATATTAAAAACGAAACTGACGGGATAGAAAATTTTCGAAAACAGAAATAGAAAAAGTAATTTTCCTTTGTTGACATCTGGTAATTGTTTTCCTTTTTGAGGCTTATGGTTGTTTGCTAATTTATGGTAGCTGGCTATTTTACGACAAACCAAGAATTTTTTTAATATTATTCATTCTGTCCGTTCGGCTTTATGTCTGCTCGGCTTCTTGTCCATTCGGCTTCTTGTCCATTCGGCTTCATGACTGTTCGGCTTCTTGTCCGTTCGGCTTCATGACTGTTCGGCTTCTTGTCCACTCGGCTTCATGACTGTTCGGCTTCTTGTCCGTTCGGCTTCATGACTGTTCGGCTTCTTGTCCGTTCGGCTTCTTGGCTTTGGCCTCTTGTTTTTCTGCATAAGTGCATTCGGCATCATGTCCGCACACGGAATGTACAATATGTAGTAACTCTCTTAGATATTTCGGACGTCCTCTTCTGATAACTTGATGGGTCATTGTACATATTTTAAACTTAATTTTTACTCTAATAGACAACCAGTGTAAATCAAATAGTGAATGAGTGATCCTTTCTCGAGGGGGAACCTTTTTTTTATTAATCTTGTTTCTCTGTTTATTATGTTTTGTAATTTCTTATGTATCCCTTTTGGTAAATTTTAGTAGTACATCCTGGTAATAAGAGAGTCTATCACAGGTTTCTTTATAGAATGTTCCCCCAGGTACTTTTTTATGAAAGCAATGTTTCTAAGATGTTAACCAGCAGCTTTTTTCACGTTATACATTTGAGTATTTAAAGACAAGTTACTGTCAAGAGATATATCTATATCACGAACTTTACTTGTTATCGAGGCAGAGTAGCTATTTATGTTTATTTGAGTATCACTCAAGTTTTTTACGTGGTTTCCTTCTCAACCATAATAAACTCTGTTTATTTTTATTCAATTCTAGTTGATTGATTTGATTGTTATCCATTCCCTAACACTGGCAATAATTCAGTTTAGAGTTTCTGTAGTGTCGTCTATATCATTTATGGAGAAGTAAAATTGTGTATCATCTGAAAATTGTTTGAACTTCACTTCATGCCTTTTTGGTATTTTCGATATACAAATTATATAGATACAGAATAAGATTGGCCCCATTACACTCCCTTGAGGTACCCCTCTGTTTAAGAATTCATTGATCAATAAGTGTTTCCAACTTGCACACTAAGTTCTGTCAACCAAATAGTCTTTTAGGTATTCAAAAGCTTGATCTTATTGACCTATGTCCAATAGGTTATTGATAGCAGTTCATGACCAAATGTATCAAAAGCAGCAGTAAGATTAAGCAATATTGGAATACCACAATTGTTTTCATCATTCATTTCCAGCAAATAATTTACAACAGAACAGATAGCTGTCTCCGTAAAGTATAATTTTCTGTAAGCAGACTGGTTATCTGGCAAAGCTTCTATTTCTTCTAAGCAAGTAATTAGTTGTTCAAGAATTGTGTATTCTAGCACCTTTGAAATAATAGATTGATTCGAAATAGGTCTGGGCGAGCTTAATTCCGGATAATCTAGAGCCGTTTTCAGGACCGGTGTGATTATAACTATTTTTTTTTTTCAGATATGGGAAACTCACACACATCGATGCTCGTATTTTCTATTCTCGTAATTATATCAGCTAGACTAGAAAAATTCTGATTCGCAGTTAATTCAGATATTTGCATTAGATCGATCACACTTGCCTTAGATTGGGACATCCGAAAAGATTATTTGTAAAATAGTAGATATTATAAATAAATTATAGATTTACATGGCGATTTAATATCCCTCAAGTGTTTGAAAACTCTTTATAAGTAATTTATAAAGATATGATATATAAGATATATTCTATATCCTTTAACAGGAAACATACTATATAATAGATTAAGTTTAATAAAACATGAGTATGACAACCAAATTGATAAGTAAGAATAAAGTTTCTGTTTCATAACAAAAAATATTGAAATACTAACTTTGGATATGGAATCTTCATTTTACAACTTTTATTCACATGTAGTAAACGTTACCTGAAGATAAAAAAAAATCTTATGATGATTCGAAAGACATCATGGCACCGTTTTACTTACAATGTAAAATGTAAAAAAATAAATCTGATATTTACCTAGTTGACATATACAAGCTTTTAACAACAGGCTAATATAGAAGGAACCATGCCTAATTAATCCTTTTCTGAGTGGAGATACATTAACGTGCGTAAATGATTTGCGTATTTCCATGATCAGCAAAGTTGTACTAGTCAGAACCACCCATTCTTTGTTAGTTTGCTGAGAGCTATCTGACGAAATTCTCCCGCCATTACCTACTGCACTGGCCAGCGAGGTGGCGGAAACTGACTAAACCCCAGACATGAATTGAGATGTCTCAGGCCTTTGTCCTGCAGCGGATTAAAAATGGGTCCGTTTATTGTTATATTAGAAATATAAAGACACTACTTTGTTGCTTTTATTAGTTGCTGCTCTTCTTTTTTTTCAGGCTAAGGAGAAAGAAACAACCATGAAGTTTGCAAGTGGACACGAAGGCTCTCTTCTAGAAGGAGCTGAGATTGAGAAGCAACGTAAAGACTTCGAAGGTTACAAAGATTTAGTTTGGTTGATGCCCGGCAAATGGCTCTTCCCTTCAGCATACACTCAGTATGCTGACAAAATTTATAACTTCGAGGTGATTTATTCGGCTGATTGATAACATCATTATTATTAAATATACTAGTGATGGAAAAGGTCATCTGCCGCCGAGTTTTTTATATAATTTATGCAACATTCATTGATATCTGTAATCTAGTTAACATGCATATCTTACCTCAAAATCACACAAATGAATATAAAGAGAACCACATTTCTTAACACAGATATATTTCCTTTAAATGATATATGATCGGATTTATAAAGAAATTGACACAAGGATAATAAAGCCATTACACCTTGCTAGAATTAAAAGCTAACAATAACAATAAACTAAAAAGCAATTC
>NW_027169480.1:160000-162500 GCF_036898095.1 Palaemon carinicauda
AAGGACCGCAGGCATATACCTAATCCAGTGCAGATTACTGATCCAGTCTGTGGTTTCAGTCTAGCAGCCCTTGTTGCTGTACCCTTCGGAGGTGAGCAGACCTACGCATGTTGACAAGGCTAATCATTGCTTGGGCCAAGTGATTGTGGATCACTGCTCACCCGGACGATGAAGTGTCGTGTCAATCTCTTCTTCCCCGAAGTACTTCAGTAATTGCGAAAGAGATGTCATAGTGGTTTGTGGACTGCGGCCAGACTTGGCACCCTGTGTCATTGTTCCGTATGCCGACCCCCAATCTAGATGCACTACATTTCAGGGATGCCTGAAAGATTTTCTAAATAAGCCAAATTTTTTTGCAATTGATGAAGACACAGACGTAATGTGTTTCTCAAAAGTAGATTTGCTGTCGAGAATCCCACTAAAAATTTTGAAAGTTGAAGAAACATTATCAATACTGAGATCCGGATGTTGTAGAGCCACGGTCCTTGACCTACTTACGATCATACTTTGAGTTTTGTTAGGATTCAACTTAATATCCCATAATTTTCACCATGTACTAATTCAAGCTATATCGTTATTTATGACAGAATGTGTTTTCAATGAAAGAATTTATCAAGATTTACATTATTTTGTTTATTAAACTTAATAACAGTCGTTGTTATATTCGGCTATTATTACTAAATGAGACGTCTCAGCCAGAATGAAATGGAATAGCAGATGTAAGTAAAGCAGATAAAAAAAAGTAATATATATGTATATATATTCGAATAAGCCATATATATTATATATTTTTTTTTTGATACATTAATGTCTGGATTCTCTTAACGACCTCGGGATAAGAGCCCCAGGCGAAATCACACAAAGACAAGAGCTTGGCTCCGGCCGGGAATCGAACCCTGGTCGGCAAGCTTGTATAGACAGTGACTAAGCCACTTGGCCACGTGGCTTAGTCACTGTCTATACAAGCTTGCCATCCAGGGTTCGATTCCCGGCCGGAGCCAAGCTCTTGTCTTTGTGTGATTTCGCCTGGGGCTCTGATCCCGAGGTCATTAAGAGAATCAAGACATTAATGTATAAATATATATATATATATATATATATTTATATATATATATATATATATATATATATATATATATATATACATATATATATATATATATATATATATATATATATATATATATGTGTGTGTGTGTGTGTGTGTGTGTGTGTATATACATATAAACAAATATAATTATATATATATATATATATATATATATATATATATATATATATTATATATATATATATATATATATATATATATATATATATATATATATCATAATTATGGCTTTTGTAACTGATAATATTTGCAGGTTATTCTGTATTAAGAAAATTTTGATGGTTACTTTTTACGTTATGAGTTGGTATATAATGAATAATGAATAATATTTGAGAGGTGAATGAATTTTTGGTTTATTTTAGTGATTGTAACGGGAAAAGTTTATAACATAGTTCCTTTTAATGAAAAATTTATGATTGACATATATTATTAAAATTTTGTTATATAATTGAACATAAGTGCATTTACTAATACGAATGTAAGACAGCAAAAGAAGAAATAATCCCATAAGAATATGATGAAAGAAGAAATAGGAAAGTAAAAGAGGAGCAAGTGTAAATAGTATAAGAATATTAACTTTTTCTAAAATTATCCTTTGTCATATATATCTGGGAGAATAAGTTATTATATAACTCTTCATTCCATTTACCAGTAATAAAATATTTTTTATTTTACTTTTCTATTTGTATTGATCCAATACTTCACACAGGTGTTTTAACTGGCCTTTCTTTGATCTTGAGAAAAAAAAAAGAATAAAATATGTTCATGAATTTTACTAAATATGATGGCATGCTAAATAACATCTGGCAATTCTCCTATATAAACAAATAAGCATTGGGTATATCTGCTTATGAAACTAATTAGCAACCGATCTCGTGAGATTAAAGCTCTGTTGATGGACCTTGATGCTTATGGAGGTGTAGACCCAAATGGTATTTTTCCTTTGTTTTTTATAAAGACAGCAGATTTCTTAGCTCCAAAGTTATCTGTTATTTTGCGCAAGTTAGCAAGAAGAGGAGCTTTTAGCACTAGTTGGAGAATTGGTAATGTTACTCCTCTATGTAAATGTGTTTGTGGTAGCTCAAGTCCCACTGATTACCGCCCAATTTCCATAACTCCCATATTATCTAAAGTTTTTGAACGTCTTCTGGCAAAACGTCTTAATAGGTTTGCTGAAGGTAATCATCTACTCCCTAGTTTGCAATTTGGTTTTCGTAAAGGCCTTGGAGCATGTGATGCCCTTCTTACAATCTCCATTGCTGTACAGAAATCCCTTGATTGTGGTCGGGAAGTTCGTATGATTGGCCTTGATTTTAGTGCTGCCTTTGACCGTGTTAATCATGAGGCCCTTGTTTTCAAACTGAAACAGTTGGGAGTGGGTGGGTCGTT
>NW_027169480.1:172500-175000 GCF_036898095.1 Palaemon carinicauda
TATCAAATCCCGTCTGGGGTTTAGACTGTTTTCATCGCCAAGCTAGCCAACGCAGATTGGCGGCCCTGAGAAGTACAGCTTTACAAATCATTTCTATTCGCAAACCCTTTCAACACATTAAGATATCTTCACTAAGAATAGGAGTTTTTGACAGAATAGTCAAAATAGTAGAACATTATAACATGATTACTTTTTAGGGGGAAATTTAAACACCTTATGGATGCTCTTGGATAAAAGTGGACCACTTGCATCCAGAATTCCTAACCACATGATTTATTCATCTCATTCCATAAGGGCTCTCTGACTCTCTTCAACATTTTCATTCATTGCATTCACTAAACAAACAAAAACAAAAATTGAATTTAGAAAGTTAACGTAAGAAAAATCTTTCTCTCCCTTAGACGCAGAAATTAAATATAAAGATTGGAGTTTTCTTCTTCAAAAAGGTTCGTTGTATTATTATATATTTTTCTTTTTTTTATGCATTCTCCACCAAGAGGCTCAATACTACACTGTATTATAGAAGTATCATCTCCTCTGTGACCAAGTTGTAGAAGGGTTTTCCCGATCGGGTATTTTAATCAGTGGAACCTCAAGAGTTCAAAATTGTAGCAGACGTTCTTTATATTGATATGTTCATATATAGTTAATATATGAAAGGCCTAATTTAATGTTCTTATTGTTCTTGAAATATTTTATTTCTATTGTCCATCCCTTTATTTTTAGTTAATTTATTTCCTTATTTCCTTTCCTTACTTAGCTTTTTTTAGCTGTCGGAGCACTTTGGCTTATAGTGTCCTGCTTCTCCAACCAGGTTTGTAACTTAGATAATAATAATAATAATAATAATAATAATAATAATAATAATAATAATAATAATAATAATAATAATAGTAATAATAATAATAATAATAATAATAATGATAATAATAATAATAATAATAATAATGATAATAATAATAATAATAATAATAATAATAATAGAAATATTATTATATGGTTTTCAGCAGTTAATGAATTTCTTTAAATATATTTGACATCATAAGAATATATATATATATATGTATATATATATATATATATATATATATATATATATATATATATATATATATATATATATATATATATATAGTATTTTGATATATATATATATATATATATATATATATATATATATATATATATATATATATATATATATATATATATATATATATATATATATATATATATATATATATATATATATATATATACATACATATATATATATATATATATATATATATATATATATATATACATATATATATATATATATATATATATATATATATATATATACATACATATATATATATATATATATATATATATATATATATATATATATATATATATATATATATATATTCATTGTATTTTTAAATGAAAAATGTATAAAAAAACAAAAAAATATCATTGGTGTCTTCTCCACAATAGTACTGGCTTTCAAGATAAGATTCACTTATTGTGTATATTCCTGCTTACTTCCTCTTGATAAGTTGATGTTGTTTCTATAAGATTGGTAAGATTGATTTAAGGTGTTCTGGCATCCTGTCGTCTAAGGTCATTGACGCCGATATCGTTTATTGTAAATACAAATTAAAGAATATTCAATTAAAGCCAAAAAAGTTGAGACGTCATTTTAAAAGTTAAATATTTTTCAGAAGACCTGCTTCTGAAATAACGCTGAAAATACCACTATCATGGTAGGACACATCATGTCCAAGAATCTTGGCAAGGATAAACCTGCCATCCTCATCTCGAGCCTCGAACAGATGTCTATTTTTCTCACTACTATTTGTGAGCCATTCAGTTAGCTAGTGCCTCTCTGTCAATGGTACTAAACGGTCGTCGCAATATGGTTGATGTTGGCCAGCCAGCAAAAATTCATGTTTCATCTAAGTGTGACTAATGCAGAGACAACAAAGACTAGTATTCCACTCTTGGAAAATCCCGTTATACCTCCAATGGGATATATTATTACTTATTTCTCGCATCTTATTTTAAAGTAAACTATCCAAATGCTATTGCAAAGTATTCTAAATAAAATACCTAATTGTATGTAAAAAAAAAAAAAAAAAAAAAAGATACCTTCTTAGCAGCAACTCAGCTACAGCACTCTTTGCCAGCGAATCCACCTTTTCATTTCCAGACACACCTACGTGTGCTGAAACCCAGTAAAATTGAACTATTATACCCTTCATGCCAATAATTGAAAGCTACTCTAAAATCTTTAAAAACTAATGGATTTTTGGAATTAAAAACTTTGAAAACCTTTATGACACTTCTTGCATCGCTAAAAATGGTAGAATTGCCCTCCTCTTCCAATGCTATTTTCTCTATAGTGGTTAGTATGCAATATAGTTCAGCAGTAAATATAGAAGATGCTAGAGGAAGTGCACCGCTACAATTGAAAGCACTACTATATACTGCCAATCCAACGCCAGCTTCA
>NW_027169480.1:180000-185000 GCF_036898095.1 Palaemon carinicauda
TATCTTTTTTATACGAAATAATATTTCTTATCATTTTGCAAACTTATATTATAAACCTTATAGGTTAGTAGGATGAGCAAGGCATCAGCCACTCGTTGAGATACAACCAGTAATGAAATACTTGTTTTCTTATTTACTTTCCTCGCTAAGCTATTTTCCCTATTTGAGGCCTTGGTCTTATACCATCTTGCTTTTTCAACTAGGATTGTAGCATAGATGATAATAATAATAATAATAATAATAATAATAATAATAATAATAATAATAATAATAATAATAATCGGGATTAACTAAGGTTACAGTAGATTATGGACAAGCTCCAGTTTTCCTTCGAATGGGCAGCGTTAAATTAATAATCTTCTCACCTTGTGGAGGTTCTTTATTTTTATTTTATCAATTTTTTTGTTTGCCAAATTCTGAGATCGAGATCGAGAGAGAGAGAGAGAGAGAGAGAGAGAGAGAGAGAGAGAGAGAGAGAGAGAGAGAGAGAGAGAGAGAGGTAGTTAGTGTATCGATTGTTTGTTGTGAGAAAGACTGTTGGTACAAATGAGATAGTTTGTTTATGTTTTTATTTTTTTTTCACTTTTATTAAGAAAATATACAGTTTACAAGTTCATTTTTACAAATACATATTTATATAAACATATAATTTATACTTTGATATTGGTTTTCCTGATGTGGTTTATAATTCATCATTAGCATATACTAACATTAGTCATATTAATATTTACATAACATAAAGACTAGCTGATAATACAATAAATCAAGTTTACTATAATTTATATACTTTAAACTTTAATTATCATTAAGGAATTTTCACACTAATTTACTAATTTTTATCCAGATTAACATATTCTTTTGTAAAATGTAAAAGACATTTATCCTCTAGTGACTTGAACAATATAAGTCTTGTCTTGAATATTCTACTTTTAATAAAGGAGATCATACTTAACTCATCTGCTGAGGGCATTACCTTATGAAGGTACCAGATCCCAATTATAAATTCACTTATTAATAACATTGCTGTGTTTCTCTCTCTTTTAGAATAGGCCTGAAAATCCAGTTTTAAAACCTTTAGAAAACTTTGTGTGTGTATTTTACAAACCTTGTTCAAAAATGTTTTAATCCAATTCACAACTTTTCCTCTAAATCTACAAAAATATATTAAGTGCATAATTGTTTCAGGCTCTCCACAATTACATCACAAAAAACTGTCCGTAATGTTCATCATAAATAACCTATCCTCTGTAGCTAAGACTTCGTGGCTGTATTTAAACAATATTTCTCTATTTACTGGATCAATCCACTTGTTATTCAAATTTTCCCATATTACATTCCAGTTAAACAACGGATAACTTTCTTCAATACTTGCCAGAACTGATTCACCTCTCAGCATGTGAGAGTAAATGTTTTTTAATTTCAGCAAAGGATAGGTCTTTACCTTTATTACAGAGTGAAATATCGTCATTATTTTGTTATAATATGGAGTGCTGAAAATGGTAGATTCACTAAATCTGTTAAAATCAACAAGATAAGAAAGCCTCAGCTTACAATAATATGCAGCTATTTCACATCCCATTAATCTATTAACAATACTTTTGAAAAAAGCTGTTGAAAAGCATACAATTGGCTTTCACAGTTAGATTTACAATACCACATCCACCTTGACTCTTTAGAAGATACATAGTTTTCCTTTTAATATGTTGATAATTCCCATTCCAGAGATATTTGAAGGTACACTTTTCTATGTACTTACCAATATCAGCTGGAATGGGAAATACCTGAGACACATACCATGCCTTTGATAATACAGTTATATTAATTATTACACTCTTTTGAAATAAAGTTAGTCTTCGTTTATAAAGTGGCCCTATCATTTTTGAAATATTATCCTTGATATTTTCCCAGTTCAACCTTACAGATAGTCCATAATCATTATAATGGATTATACCTAGGATTTTAAAACTGCCTTGTTTCACTTCTATCCCTGTTTCTGGCCATTTGAGTTTGTCTTTCCACGAGCCAATTCCCACAATGTAAGTTTTCTTTTTATTAAGTTTCGCTCCACTTGCCTTTTCGTACTCATTAATAACCCGTGAAGTTTCCTCAATACCTTCCGACTTATTGACAATAATAGTGCTATCATCTGCAAACCCAACCACTAAAATTTTTAACCCATTCGGAAGATCTGGAGAAAAAGTTCCCAACCTAACCTTCAGCATTCTAAACAATGGTTCTTGAGCTATAACAAATAAAATCATCGATAATGGCCAACCCTGTCGAACAGACTTGCCTATTAGAAAAGGGTTAGATATATGGCCATTGGTAGATATACAGCTTTTGGCATCCTTATAAAGCATCCTAATCAAGTTTACAAATTCTAAAGAAAATCAAAGTTTGTATAACGTTCCGAATAGAAAGTCCAGATTTACCATATCGAATGCTTTATACCAATCAAGATTAATCAGGGCAGCTATCTTGTTTTCAATTTTTTGGAAGTATATTACATCTCTTAGCAAGGTGTTACAGTTAATAATTGACCTTCCTGGGACAGCACAAAACTGTTCCTCTGATACGAAAAGAGATATCACTGATTTTAACCTTTCTGCTAAAACCTTCGCTATAATCTTATAATCTACATTTAACATAGTTATGGGCCTCCAGTTATTAAGATTACACTTATCTCCATTTTTTGGTAAAAGTTTAATGACACCTTTATTTGAGTCTTTCCACATTTTAAAATTAGTAAATGAGAATTTCAGTACTTTCATAAGTTCGTTTTTTACAATGTTCCACATAGTTTTGTGAAATTCGACGGCGAATCCATCAACACCAGGATATTTCCCATTTTTCATTCCTGATATAGCTTCCCAAACTTCTTTCTCTGTTAATTCAGCCTTCAGGTTTAAGTTCATATCATCATCTATGACACTGTTCATATTTTCAAGAAATTTATATTTCAAATCAAAATCTATAGGTTCTTCTTTATACAAATTTTCATAAAATTCTAATACATACCATTGTATAGACTTTGTGTCTGTTACATATTCACCCTCTTTTACACACAATTTATCGATACTTGTTTTTACATTCTTTTCTTTCCCAAGTAAATATGCAGATATTTTTCCCCATCCATCTCCTGATTCAGAACCTTCACTCTCGACTTTTATTGAAGAGGATAGCAGTGCCTCCCTTCAACAAGACAGTTGGATTTAATATTATATTGCAATGCTTTTCAACATACTCAAGTTGTGAAACATCTTTGACATTGTGTTTTTGCACAAATATTGCATCCAAATGATAAAAGTACATAAAATCAATCAATTTACTTTGCTTATAAGACATACATAATCCATTAACATTAACAGTTGCTAAATTTAAATAAGTGAAGGTTACAAATATAAGAAAGAAAATCTAAATCATTTATCCAATTTGAAACGTTTATTCACTGGCAATCGATTCATCTCGTCTTCAGAACTACTTTTAGGTTCATCAAACACTGATATATCTTCGCCCAAGTTCGACTCGGAAAGCACACCATTATCCTTTGTTAGCCTCAGACGAATGCCTTTGCTTGGTTCGTCACTAATTGTAGCTTGCCACATTTCGGCGTCACTTGTGTTACCAAAGTTGAAAACACTGTCTATTGTAGTTTCCCCACCACAGTCCCCATTATTCTCTTCATTATCTTCACATTCCTGAATTTCACTTATCACCTCTTCGATTGAATCTTCCTTATTTTGTACTACACATAATTGAACGTCCATTTCCTTTCCAATGTCTGTCTCGTCTGCGTGAATTTCTGCTTCAACTGTCGAAATAACAAGTCCTTCGTCAGGTGATGCGGGAATTTCCACAAGCCTTCCAGCTCCTTCCTCATCTTGTCCTTCGTTGTCAGTTTCCACTTCGTCCATTCGTCCATCGCCAGTCCTCGTCGTGGTGGTCGTTCAGATGCTTTCATGGCCCAAGCCCGAATTATCGTTCCCTACTTCTAGCCCCTTTCTCTCTTTTCCATTTGCCGATTTGGCTCCACCTCCATGCTCATCTTTCCTTCCATTATTGTTCGCGCTGGATGAACTACTCTTTCCATTCTTAGGTATTTCAGGGAAATCTCCCTCATTAATAATGTAATTACTCTCACTAATATTCAAAATGCAATCCTTTACTAGATGATCTTCTTTCCCACATTTGTAACATGTTCTACTCTGTCCACTATATAAGAAGGTTAATTTATAGCCACCAATATAAATTGATGAAGGGATGTTTTCTTTAACTCGCATCTTTGCTGTGCAAACGCCATTGAATAAACCCTCAAAGGGCCCAACTGCAAATTTGTTATGCCTTAAGTTCTCTACCTTTCCATACCTATTCAAAACATCTATTATCACTTTATCATCCATCTCGAACGGTGCGTTCCTTATCGATACATACGAAACTTGTGAACTTGGATTTATAACCTTCAGAGAGTCTGTTTCACTTAACTTTATAACTTTATCCTCGAAATTCTTCAAAACATCGGAAAATACATTTGCAGAGATTAGCTTTACCACAATTTTATTTCTATTTATATTCTGAACACCTTTTATGTCACTAATTCCTAATTTCATGTGATTAAACAACACATTACTAACGCTTTCCATGGTCACATAAGGCGCTGTAAAATGCAGGTCAAAGGAGTCTTTCCTCCTGAGAGCATGTTATGTATTATAAGCCATCTCAACTAACCTGTTTTTATGTTTTGATTAACTGCCAGTTCTGTGTTTCCTGGTAACGGAGGGAGAGCGGGAGGGAGACACTACGAGCCCCTAACCCCCGAGGCAAGTCGCCTCAGGGCATACTCGTTCACCGGCCAAGAAGCTGGTTCGCCAGGTGTGTAATCAAAATTATATATGCCTAAATTACAACACTGTCTTAGCATAACACTGAAAACGCACCGCTAGTATCACATCACTTTTATACACTGCTGGAACAGTAGAAAAACGAGAAAGAGCCGATGTTAT